>NW_023416316.1:657500-926581 GCF_014108235.1 Myotis myotis | reverse complement strand
GCCAGCAGGGTGGCCACCCCACCCAGCCTGCACCCCACCCCACCCAGCCTGCGCCCCCTGAGCCTGGCCCTCTCCCCAGCTGGGCGTGGTGCACACAGAAGGGGGCTTCGTGGAGGGCGTCAACAAGAAGCTGGGCCTCTTCGGCATCGGCAGACCCTCTGTGGACATCTTCAAGGGCATCCCCTTCGCCGCCCCGCCCAAGGCCTTGGAGAACCCCCAGCCGCACCCCGGCTGGCAAGGTGGGAGTGGGTGGGTGAGTGCCGGGCTGGCCCAGTGCCTGGGGTGGCTGGTGGGGCCACCATCCTCACGCCAGCCCCTCTGCCCTCCCACAGGGACCCTGAAGGCCAAGGACTTCAAGCAGGAATGCCTGCAAACCCCTCTCATCCCGTTAAATACCAAGGGCTCCGAGGACTGCCTCTTCCTCAACATCTGGGTTCCCCAGGGCCTGGAGGAAGGTGCATCCACCCACCCCGTGCCCTCCAGGTCCCCGAACCTGCAGAAAGAGGCCCAGCCCTGCCCAGCTCCTTGGCTGTGTGTGGGCTCCAGAGCTGAAATTCCCTGAAACAAGAACCCAGAGGGGATAGGGAGGGGCAGCTGGGGTCACGGGGTCTGCTCTCCTGTCTCAGTTTCCCAGAACCTGCCTGTCATGATCTGGATCTATGGAGGAGGCTTCCTCATGGGGTCTGCCAAAGAAAAAAGCTTCTTCAATAACTATGACCACGATGGGGAGGAGATCGCCACGCGGGGCAATGTCATTGTGGTCACCTTCAGCTACCGCCTCGGGGCGCTAGGCTTCCTCAGCACTGGGGATGCCAATCTGCCAGGTGTGTCCGGAGCCTTGGGGCCAGGGGTGAGGGAGCAGTTGGGGGGCCCTTCAGCACTGCTTTCTCCCAACAACTCCTGACAGTCTCCCAGAAAGCCCCAGAATTCTACTGGCAGAGCAGGAAACTGGGGATGGACAGTGAGACACAGGAGCCCATCCGCACTGTAGCGAGAGAAGAGGCTGCCAGCCAGCCCGGCAGGGACCCAGGGAGACCAGTGAGCAGGCACAGGGACCCAGGACCACCAGGGAGTGGGGACAGGGACCCAGGATGACCAGGGAGTGGAGACAGGGACCCAGGACTACCAGTGAGCAGGGACAGGGACCCAGGATGACCAGGGAGTGGGGACAGGGACCCAGGACGAACAGGGAGTGGGGACAGAGACCCAGGGAGGCCAGGGAGTGTGGACAGGGACCCAGGGAGAGACAGAAGATCAGACAGTGAGGTGGTAACACAGGGGACACAGAGCCATGGGAGAGACAAGAGGGACAGTGTCAGGGAGAGAGATGAGCAGCCTGGCCCTCCTGCTACAGGTCCCCTACCTGAGTCCCACACCCCCTCCAACACCCCATTCAACCAGGTTCCTGGGGACCCGCCCTGCGCCATCCTCGGGCTTGACAGGGGCCTCCACATGGAGGACACTCTCCCCCCACCCCAGTCCCTGATGGGCTCCCCCACCTGCCCCAGGTAACTACGGCCTGTGGGACCAGCACATGGCCATCGCGTGGGTGAAGAGGAACATTGCAGCCTTCGGGGGGGACCCCGACAACATCACCATCTTTGGGGAATCAGCCGGAGGTGCCAGCGTCTCTCTGCAGGTCTGGGGACCCCTGGAGGGCGGGCCTTCCTCCCAGATGTTGGGGGAGCTATTGGGGGCTGTGGGGAACAGCATGAAGCTGATAGTCTTGCATTTTCTGGCTGATCCTGGGTGTGGGCAGGAGAGGCAAGACCGTGGTGACAGGACCTCTGTGTGTCGCAGGTCCTCTCTCCCTACAACAAGGGCCTCATCCGGCGAGCCATCAGCCAGAGCGGCTCGGCAGTGGCCTTCTGGGCCATCCAGAGGGACCCTCTCCGCTGGGCCAAGCAGGTAAAGGGGAGCTGCGGTGGGGGATGGGGGAGGGTTACCTCCTGTCCATGCCCTGTCCCGGTCCCCATGGCCGTCTGCCCTGCAGTGGCCTCACCTACCTGTCTCCCCCCAAACCCCAGATCGCCAAGAAGGTGGGCTGCCCCCAGGACGATACCGCCAGGATGGCCAAGTGTCTGAAGGCCACCGACCCCCGGGTCCTGACACGGGCCCATAAGATTAACCCACTCAGCATGGCGTGTGAGTGAGGGCTCCACCTGGGGGGCCGGCCATGCTTCCCAAGAAGTGAGGAAGTGCCGGGTGCGGCCTGGCCCATCACCCGCTCACTGGCGCCTGTAGGCAGCGACATGCCGCCATGGCCCTGATGCCTGTGTGGCCCCACTGGCTGTGCTGAGGGCACCATCCCGCTGTCTTATCCTCCCTGGGTCCTGACCCCTTTGGGAAGCGGGTGCGTATTTGGGCGCACCCCCAACCATGCCACCTACAATCATTTGCACCCAATTGTAGGGACCAGACCAAGCACCTTTGAACTAGTACCAGCAGTCGCCTCTTGTGGTCTGTCAGTTCTGAAAGGTTGGCGACCGCCGACCTAGCCGACTGCTGACTCTCCTGAGCCAGCCATGTGGTCTCTTAAGGGGACATTCAGGCTTCCGTGGGGGGGGGGGGGGGAGTGCCGACCTGGCACAGTCCCTGGCTCACAGACCAGCACAAGCCAGCCCTCACTCCAGCGGCTCCTCAATTGCTCTTGGTCTTCCTCCTCCCGATTCTGGCCGAGCAAGAAGAGAGGGAGACAGGGATGCCCACTCCAGGACCGGACAGGCGCGCCTCAGGCCCAGTGGCTGTCAGCAGGATGGTTTGGCCCAGGGAGCCTGTGGCAGTCTGCACACAGTCTGGGTTGCCACACTGGGGGGTGCTGACATCAGCAGGTGGGGCCAGGGAAGCTGCTCCACACCCGCAGGGCAGCCCAGGACATAGAATTATCCGGCCCCATGTCAGGGGACAGGCTGAGGACCCTGGTCTGGATCAGAGGAGGCAGGGGCTGCCCCCGGGCAGGAGGCCTGGCAGGGGGTCTCTGGAAGGTGCTAGAACCCGCTGCTCTCCATGCAGCCGACGTGTTGGTCCTCATCCCTGTCATTGATGGAGACTTTATCCCTGATGAGCCCATCAACCTTTTCGCCAACACGGCCGACATTGACTACATCGCTGGCACCAACAATATGGATGGCCACTTCCTTGTCAGATTATTCGTACCCGCGGTCGACATTGACCTGTTGCCCATTACAGGGTGAGTAGGGCGCAGGGCCCTGGGCGGTATCTGGGGGCCTCTTGGAGAAGCATCAACTGAGGGAGGAGGCCGACCGGTGTAGAGGGCCATCTGCCGCCCCCTGGGGTGGGGTGGGGGTGCAGGTGGGGGTGTATATGGGTCTCCTCCCACTGACCGGGTACAGGGTCCAGTGCTGGCTTGGTCCCTACAGGAAGGACTTCTACAAGTTTGTCAGCTGGATCACCATTGCCAAGGGGCCCAGAGGTGCCAATGCCACCTTTGACTTCTACACGGCGCCCTGGGCCAATGACTCCTCCCAGCTGGCCAAGAGAAAGACGGTGGTGGACTTTGCGACCGACTACTTCTTCCTGATGCCCTCGAAGATAGATGTGGCCCAGCACAGAGCCAACGCCAAGTGAGGGCCGGGGCAGGGGAGGCCTGGGTCATGCACCTGCCCAGCAAGGCCTCCCAGTGGGCAGCTCAGGGGGTCAGGGAGGCCCGGGAAAGCCGGGAAGGGCTCCCAGCGATGCCTGCACCATCTGCCTTTCCCAGGCCTGATGAGACTTGAGAAGGCCCCTCCTCACGTGTCAGCTCAGGGGCCTTTATAGAGCCCTCCTCAGCCCACAGGCCTCCCCTGGCAGCGCCTACAGCCTGCCGCCTCCCCACACTGAGAGGAACAGAACAGGGGATGCTGGTCTCTGTTGTGGGTTTTGAGTTTGCCAACATTCAAAACAACTTTGGCCTGCGGCCACCTGGTAAACCTCCAGTGAAAACCAAAAGTTAGGAATGCTGACACAGAAGGGAGAAAAAACAATACCATCTGATGAAGATCACAAATTCATTGCAGAGAAAAGAAAGGAAGACACCTCCATAGGCTTTGGGGAGGGAAGTGTCGATATACTTGAAATCTCAGAACCCAAACCCCACGGCCTTCCCTTCCCCGGTGCAGGGACCCAGGTTCCTCTTGAGTCTGGGGATTTCCCGGTTCCTCCTGTTCTCTTCAGCGCCTCCCTCCAGGGCCCAGCTCTGGGCTGGGCAGTCCAGGTGAGCTCCCTGACAACCTGGGCCGTGTCTCTCCCTCCTCAGGAGTGCCCGGACCTACACCTACCTGTTCTCCAAGCCCTCTCACAAACTATTCTACCCCAGCTGGGTGGGCGCCGACCACGCCGAGGACGTCCCGTACGTGTTTGGGAGGCCCTTCGCCACCCCCCTGGGCTACCGGGCCCAAGACAGGACTGTCTCCCAGGCCATGATCGCCTACTGGACCAACTTTGCCAGAACTGGGTAAGGCGGGGGGAGGCTGGGCCAGGCCTCCTGCCACCTGGGCCCTCATGCCTGTCCCCTCACTTACACTTAACCATGCTGAGCCTCAGTACCCCCTGTGTGTGAGGATAGGAGGTACTGGAAGGGCCCTGGCTGGTTTGGGTCAGTGGATAGAGCCGGGGCCAGTGTCCTGAAGGGTCCCGGGTTTGATTCCCGTCAAGGGCACGTACCTCAGTTGCAGGCTCAAACCCCGGCCCTGGTGGGAGTGTTGGGGATGTCACTCTCACATCAATGTTGCTCTCTCTCTCTGCCTCTCCCTCCTTTTCACTCTCCATTGAAATAAATGGAATAATATCTTTATTGCAGGTAAAACTAAGGGGGGGAGTCTGGCTGGGCCTCAGTTCACGCACATGCCCAGCCCGTGTCCAGGAGACAGTGAGGCCCTGGTGCATCGGGTCAGCATGGAGGTCTCCAGCCTCCTGTGAGCCCTCAGACCCCACACGGCCTTTACCTCATCTGCAGGGACCCCAACCAGGGCCACATGGCTGTGCCCACCCAATGGGAGCCCTACACCCAGGAAAACGGCAACTACCTGGAGATTAACAACAAGATGGATGGCCAGTCCATGAAGCAGCACCTGAGGAGCAGCTACCTGCAGTACTGGACCCAGACCTACCAGGCACTGCCCACTGTGAACGAAGATGAGGCTGGCCCTGTGCCCGCCTTGGACGACGCTGAGGCCGTCCCCTGAGCCCCCCACTGGTGACTCTGAGGGGGCTCAGATGTCCACAGCCATCAGCTCTAATGTCCTGTCCCAAGAGCCCACCTCCCTCCCCAGCTCTTCCTGAATAAAGCCGCTTGTCTCACTGGCAAGCCTCTTTGCCCTCATGGCCTCAGCTGCCCGTACAGTCTCTGCACGTGTCCTGCTCAGGAAGTGGGGTGACCCCTCATTTATACGGAGGAAAGAGGGTCAGAGAGGCGTCAGCGCCAGGGTGGAGCTCAGGCTGCTGGCCCTCATTGGGGCCCCCGGCCCCATGGGCAGTTACATCTGGACCGGTACAATGGACTCAGATTCAGCCACGCCCTCAGGGTACGGGGAGCGTGCTCTGTTTAAAGAGAATGGCCGGGGGAAGAAACGGATTCGCCTCCAGCTGGATCCCAGGCAGAGACAGTAGTGCATCCCGCTGGGCTCAGAGCAGAGGGTACAGGGTTGGGCCTTGGGTGCCCACCGGCAGGGCCAGGGGTGCTGCCTGCTGGCTCTGGCAGAGTCCGGAGGGGAGCGGCAGGCAGAGGTCAGATGCAGGGCCATGGCCACCTCAGCAAGGTCTGGGACAGGGCACCGCCTGCACCGAGGGCTCCCCCATCCTGACCTCACATGGCCCGGGCGGTGGGCACTGTGGACACCCCCGTTGTAGACAGTTACTGTGAGACAGGCTCACCTGTCCGAACTCAAATAGAGACTCGGAGACAGAAGTGCGGTGAAAGCGAGACCTGACTGCGCTCTGGGGAGCGGGTGTCCGCCCATTGCACAGGCTCACCTGGGGCGGGACACAGTCCACTTACTGCCGTCCTCGGTTCCTCATTGGCTGCGTGCTATGGGCTCAGCTGTTTCCTGACACGTCCACTAGGTCCTCCCACTGGGCCATTTAATAAAAATGGGCTGAGGCCTTTTCTAGTTGCCTCTCCCTCCCCCTGTCTAGCTGCGGCCGGTGCCTGGAGGGTATCCACCATGATGCCGGCCCACGCCCACAGGGCCTTGGTCTCCCATCCTCGTCCCTCCCCATCCCTTCAGAAGCTGGCCATGCTGGCCCATGTCCTACAGCGCCAGGGCTCCAAGAGGGCTCACGTGCCCCAGGCCCTCACGGCAAGGACTCAAGCCCAGGTCTGAGACACCAAAGCTCACCAGGTCAGCTCAGAGCAGGCGTGAGGGCTCAGAGGAGAGAAGGTTCCTGCTGGGGGTGTGCATGGCAGGGGCAGCTCAGGGCACCAGCCGGCCACCCTGATGCACACGGTCCAGTGTTTCCCTGGCCAGGCGGTGGGAACAGTGGGCAGTGTGCATGGTGTTCCTCGCAGCCCGCCCTGCCCCATCCTTCCATCTCCCCCACGAGAGGATCCAAGCGCCCACCTCCCCATGGCAGAACCACAGCACAGCCTTGGACAGGGAGGGCATCCAGCCAGGGCAGCGGGCTCTCAGAGCTCCAGCCCGTCTACCCTTCAGGACCAGTGAGTCTAAACTGGTCATAGCCCGAGAGGAGGACCTCAGACCTCACAGCCCTGGGTTCCTCTGGGCCAGCGGGGAGGGGGCAGGAATCAGCACATTTATCCTGCAAACCCGCACTCACCTGGGACTCCTCAGACCACGTGCGGGCAGGCGAGGGGGGCGGTCCAGCGCCTGGTCCTGGGTGAAATGAAGCCTGTGGAGAGCGGCAGCTCCTGGTTCCCGGGGCCCAGCTGTCGCCTTAAATGAGCTGCATCACACATGCTTCCCGGGACACAGCGCCGCCAGAGAGGCCTTCCCAGGATGGGTTCCCCGAGGCTTCCAATCCCGTATGCCGGGGTCCAACCCCAGCAGGTCCAGGGGTTCCCAAAGGTGTGGACACAGTCGGGGAAGAAGGAATGACACGGAGACAGGGTTCAGTTGATCAGCAGCCTAGCCAGGATCTCTAGCCAGGATCTCCAGCCAAGTTCTGTTCAGGACCTCCAGCGAAGTTCTGGTTAGGATCTCCAGCCAGGTTCTGTGTCCATGTTCTCTTGCTAGGTTCTCCAGTCAGATTCCCCAGGTTCCCCAGCCAGGTTCGGTCACCAGATTCTGTAGCCAGGTTCTTCAGCCAGGTTCTGGCTAGGTTCTCCAGCCAGGTTCAGTCACCAGGTTCTAGTCAGGTTCTCTTGCCATGTTCTATAGTCAGGTTCAGTCCAGGATCTTTTGCCATGTTCTCTCGCTAGGTTCTGTCTCTAGGTTCTGTGGCCAGTTTCTGTCTCTGATCTTTTGCCATGTTCTCTCCAGTGAAGTTCTTCTGTCTCTAGGTTCTGTGTAGGTTCTGTGTCTAGGTTCTGTGCCTCTTGGTTCTGTCTTCTAAGTTCTGTGTTCTAAGTTCTTTCTCTTGCTGTCTTGTTACATCTATATTTATACCAGTTGATTCAATCCTATCAATCTCTATTACAAAGGTTAGGGCGTTTCTTATCTCCATTCCAGCGAGTAAAGATTATGTAGCTTAAGCATGATTGTTCATAGTAAAGTGATTAATTTCCCGCCTGGCACTTAGTCAAGAGGTTTTATTCCCTCCCTAACTTCAGGGGAAAATCCCTACCTGGGGAAACAACCTTTCTCAGAGAGGTGACCTTGGTTAAAACACATAGTGCCAAGAAGGTGAGCAAACATATTAAGAACAGTATGCCATATATGCCAGGTCCCTTGAAACAGCAAGGATGGACCGGCTCCCGGCACCCGTAAAAGAAGGCCCGGCCCTGGAGAACAGAATGCGAAGTCCCCGACAGAGGCCCCTGTCCAGTGCTCCCCGCCTCGCCTCCCCAGTGGCAGCTGTGATCTGTCTACACTCCCCCACTTAGTGCAGGTGGATTCCGTTCTGAACTTGAAATCTACGAATTCCTCATGGTGGGCAGCAGAAACCACAGGCCCAGCCAAACTCCTCCCTCTTCCGCCAAAGGAAGGCAGCCCCATCCTGGCTCAGGAGCTGGTCCTAGCAAATGTTTTTAAAAATCGGAGTAAAATATAAATCACATAAAATACGATAGTTTAGCGATTTACGAGTTCAATTCAGTGATATTAACTGCAGTCACACTATTGTGCAACCATCACCACCATCTAGTTCCAAATCATTGCATCACTCCAAACAGAAACTTGTATCCAGTCATCAGTATCTCCCCTCTCCCAACTGCTGCTATTCAACTTCCTGTCTTGGTCATTTTGCCTAGTCTAAACATGTTTTCTTTATTATTGATTTTCTTTTTTAGAGAGGGAGGGAGAGAGAGTAACATGGATCTCTCCCCTGGGACTCCTCAGATGATGTGCTGTCAGAGTAAGGGTGGCGGTCCAGCATCTGGTCCTGGGTGAAAATGTTATAGAATTTACAAGGCGACCCGCAGGGGTACCAGGAAAAACACATTTATTTTCAGATGTTTCACATGTACCAGTATAGGCCGCAGGGGACGCTGTTTCTCTCCAAATCCTGAGCAAGTCAATGTGGAGGAAGCTTTCCCTTTATACCCTTAGGTTTCTTTGTCTCCCAAATATGGGCTGGGCCTCCGGACCTTCAGGGGGCTCTGCAAAAAGCCTCATGTGCTGGGCTGAGGGCAGTGAGACCACATCTCAACGCCTGGCCTGGCGCCAGCACTCATAACTCCATCTGGGGGTTTTGTATTGTTCATGGTTCATGGCCTCTCTAAAACAGGGGTAGTCCTTAGGTAAACAGGTCTTGCAGGACCAGATAATTAAAGAAGGGCCAGTGACTAGACCAGTGATGGCGAACCTTTTGAGCTCGGTGTGTCAGCAATTTGAAAAACCCCAATTTAACTCTGGCGCTGTGTCACATATAGGAATTTTTTGATATTTGCAACCATAGTAAAGCAAAGATTTATATTTTTGATATTTATTTTATATATTTAAATACCATTTAACAAACAAAAATCAACCAAAAAAATGAGTTCGCATGTCACCTCTGACACGTATGTCATAGGTTCGCCATCACTGGACTAGACCATAGATTAGCAAGAATGTCCATTAAATTACTGGTACATATTCAGATTCCTAACCCCCTGAAAATGTCTCATTTTCCCCATAATTCCCCCATCCTCCTTGATCCTCAAGCTGATTTTCAGCCTTAGGGATTTAATAGAAGGCTCAGAGCGAGGGAGTAGGGTGTTCAGCAACTCAGGACATTTCCATCTTTATTACCTAAGGATTGTGCTGGCAGTCCAGAGACCTGGTCTGGAGTAACATCTGGGGCTTCAGGGCTTACTGATTCTATCTCTATTAGCTGTTCTAAGCCTGTTGGCTTTCTTAGAGGAAGGGAGAGGGAATGTGCACAGGTTTCTTCATTTCCGGCTTCAGAGCAGTGGTAGTGGTGAGAAGCACGTCTCAGGGTCCCATCTATTTCTTCTCCAGTTGGACCATCGTCCTCGCTCTGCTCATGTCTGTCTAACTGCCTAACCCATCCCCTCAAGGACCCTGGCTCTGAATTCTTTCAGGGAAAACGGACATTGGTGGGCTCCTCTGGCTACTCCATGCTGAAGAGGGATGGAGTTTTCTTTCAGAGCCAAGAGGTCCTCCTGTCTGTCAGAGGGACGATGAGGCCTGGGCACAGAAGGAGGTGGGCTTGTGGCCTGGCGGAGACAGACTGTATTATAAAATTTAGTGTTATTGAGCAATCAGAACTGCAAGAGTTGCAACCAATGGTCTGGTGGAAGGAAAAGAAAACATTTCAGTTCTAATTACTTCTATTCAAATAGAATTTTTCTCCTTAAATTCACCCTTTTATTAAAACAGCCAAATAAGGCTAACTTATTTATTGCATTCAATTTGGCCTGATTGCTTGCATAAAAACAACAGGAATGGTAACTGACCACCTTTGCCGGAATTTCATGATTGAGTCTCAATGGGCCCCGTAGGGCAGGGAAGCCATGCCATCCAGCTGCCCTCAGGCCTGCCTGCAGTTACTGCTGGGTTAGGTGAGTTCCTCATCTTCAGTGGCTCTACCCAGGACCATGCCCTAGTCTTCAAGGCTCATTTCAGCAGCCCTCCTCCTCATCGCAGCCTAGAGTGTATGTGTGTGTGTGTGGCGTGGGGGTGGGGGGGGTTCTGCAGGGACGCAGAGGTGCCCTCGTCCCTCCCCTTCCACTCAGCCAACTGACAGCGATGGCAGGGTACGGGCCTGACACTCCAGCGCCAGCCATTTTTAGGGCTACTGAGCAAAATATCAAGCTTTCTCTATGGCACTGTATTGGCTTGAAGTCTTTTTATTTTTACCTAGGTCACAGGGGTTTATAAAAATTAAATGATTTAATTTATGCAAATGAATGCAGATCCGTGTCTGGCACACATTAAGCTCTCAGTGTTAGCGATTTGAGCATTTTCTTCCAGTTCTTTTGGAATCCTGGGGCAGCTGGAAGGGTCGGGATTACTGGTGAGTTTCAGTGGCCTGAGGTCTGGGCGGGCATCGCTGCCCACTGACCACCGACCGCGGCCGCAGCACCCACAGTCCTTCCAGTGAGGCCCCAGCGCCCGGACTGACGCCCCCGACGCCCTCCCCAGAGGGACTGCGCAGCCGCCGCTCGGGCTCCCGGCCCATCGATTTTTCTGTTGACTCTTTCTGGCTTCAAGTCTTTAGAATCCAGACAGGTCTCTTTAAAACATGACACTCAGTCAAAGTTTTCGGTCAACAAAACCACCATTGGAAACCGGTCTTACTGAATTTATGCAAAGAAATGTATTGCCATGAATCATTTATTAAGAATTGCCAAATTTCGGAGGGATCATATAGGCAGAAAAATGCACTGACCTGCTTTAAGATTTTCCGATTTTCCTTGCCAGTCCTTCCTATGGACTCTTCAAAAGATGTAATATTTTCCAAAGGTATTATAATAAAGCAGTAACCGTCTCCAAATGACAAGAAGAAATTTAAAATGACACGGTTGCCGAAGCCGGTTTGGCTCAGTGGATAGAGCGTCGGCCTGCGGACTGAAGGGTCCCAGGTTCGATTCCGGTCAAGGGCATGTACCTTGGTTGCGGGCACATCCCCAGTAGGAGATGTGCAGGAGGCAGCTGGTCGATGTTTCTCTCTCATCGATGTTTCTAACTCTCTATCTCTCTCCCTTCCTCTCTGTGAAAAATCAATAAAATATATTTAAAAAAATAAATAAATAAAAAAAAATAAAATGACACGGTTATGGATTCCATTATCATGTAAATGACATGGAATGTTGTCCTTTCTGTGAAACCCAACATTCTGTAATATTACTAGAGGCCCAGGGCACGAAATCATGCACCGGTGGGGTCCCTCGGCCAGGTCGGCAATGGGGGCCTCTTCACCCAGTCCCAATCGGGGCCAGCTGTCTGAGGGGAGGGACCGCAGGAGGTCGGCAGGCCAGGGGAGGTTGGCTGTGGGAGCACACTGACCACCAGGGGACAGCTTCTGGGTTGAGTGTATGCCCCCTGGTGGTCAGTGCACATCATAGCAACCAGTTGACCGGTCGTTCGGTTGACCGGTCATATGGTCACTTAGGCTTTTATATGTATAGACTAGAGGCCCGCGGCATGAAAATTCATGCACTGGATGGGGAGTCCCTCAGCCCGGCCTGCCCCCTCTCACAGTCCTGGAGCCCCTCAGGGGTGGGAGGCAACCCGGCAATCAGGGGTAGGTGCCATCCACACCTCTGCTGCTGCCACTGCTGGCAGCGCACGTTTCGGCAGGCCCTGGTTACATGAGCCTCGGGCGGCCCTTTGTGGCTAGGCAGCTGCCTGCGCCTCAGGCCGGCCCTGGGTGGCTGGGGGGCGGAGGGAACTGGGGGACTCTGGAGGCAGGTGCGCGGAGTCCCTTGCAGGGCTGAGGGGACTGGGCGCCGCCATCTTGTGGTTATGTGTGCCATCATCTTTGAGGGCGTGGCAGTCAATTAGCATATTCCCTCTTTATTGGCTGTGGGTGCCGCCATCTTTGCAACCTGCTGCTCAGTCATTTGGTTGTCCCTCACTAACACCCTGCCGACCTGGTCACCCCATGCAGGCTGCTTGGTCGTCCATTTGGTTGCGGTGGTTGCTTAGGCTTTTATATAGAGAGATAATTAATAACCATTAGTTATAACAGTTGTAACTGTTCCTATGTACCGTCAGTATAAAATTTTACTTTATGAGAAAGAAAACAAACATTTGAGGCATTTCAGAGCCTATTGGGATGATTTAAAGCTAATTTTAGATTAAGAGAAAGTTTCTTAAAATTCAAACCCTTGAAGGATTGTCAAACTTGATTTTACCAAAAGATTAAATATTAAAGTGTATTAGACAGGAACATAGGCCAACAAACTTCAGTTCCTATGATTGAAAAATGGTCCTTTTTCATTAAATACCTGATTAATATAATTATTTTACTAGAAAAGAACTGACCAAAATAAGGCTTATTTCCTAACTTTATTTGTCCTTGGGTGTGGACAGCAAATGACACTAATTGGATTTCTTCTATTAGTCTCTTTGATCACTTTGGCATAAGTTACTGACCCTCTGTTTAGGGAGGCAAAATGCAAACCATTGACTTTTAAGTGTCCTTGGTTTAGGGCAGACAGAGTTTTCTAGATGGTTGCAAATTGCTGTTTAAACATCTCAGTTTCCCTGTTCTGCTTGTCCTGGATTACTGGCCTGTCTCTTTTAATAATTTCCTTGTGTCATTTCTCTTTTTCTTCTTATTACATATATAACCTTCACAAATTTCACACTTCCAAATTAGCCTTCAAACCTTCCTTCTATGTCCTTCAAAAATGCATAACCAGCCGAAACCGGTTTGGCTCAGTGGATAGAGCATCAGCCTGCGGACTGAAGGGTCCCAGGTTCGATTCCGGTCAAGGGCATGTACCTGGGTTGCGGGCACAATCCCCAGTGGGAGATGTGCAGGAGGCAGCTGATTGATGTTTCTCTCTCATCAATGTTTCTAACTCTCTATCTCTCTCCCTTCCTCTCTGCAAAAAATCAAATTAATATATTTTTTAAAAAAATGCATAATCATGCCTCAGTCTTTCCATTTAATATTTCTACTTTAATATTCTTTCTTTCTGGCATACCATCAGCAACTTGTACTGGCCTTCTCTTTTTTTTTCTTCCTTGAAATGTATTAGAATTCTTCACTTTTAGAAATGTTAATTTTTCAATGATTACCAAAAAATTATCAGTTGGCATTTCTCAGATTAACATTTATGAATGCACTTTAAATGCACTTCTACTTTTAAGAAAATATACTTTATTTTTTTTTTAATTAAATCTTTATTGTTCAGATTATTACATTTGTTCCTCTTTTTTTTCCCCCCATAACTCCCCTCCTCCCAGTTCCCGCCCCACCCTCCGCCCTCACTCCCCACCCACTGTCCTCATCCATAGGTGCACGATTTTTGTCCAGTCTCTTCCTGCATCTCCCACACCCCTTTCCCCCCCAAGAATAGTCAGTCCATTCCCTTTCTATGTCCCTGATTCTATTATAATCACCAGTTCATTCTGTTCATCAGATTATTTATTCACTTGATTCTTAGATTCACTTGTTGATAGATGCGTATTTGTTGTTCATAATTTGTACCTTTACCTTTTTCTTCCTCTTCCTCTTCTTAAAGGATACCTTTCAGCATTTCATATAATCCTGGTTTGGTGGTGATGAACTCCTTTAGCTTTTCCTTATCTGTGAAGCTCTTTATCTGACCTTCAATTCTGAATGATAGCTTTGCTGGATAAAGTAATCTTGGTTGTAGGTTCTTGGTATTCATCACTTTGAATATTTCTTGCCACTCCCTTCTGGCCTGCAAAGTTTCTGTTGAGAAATCAGCTGACAGTCGTATGGGTATTCCCTTGTAGGTAACTGAGTTTCTTTCTCTTGCTGTTTTTAAGATTCTCTCTTTATCTTTTGCTCTTGGCATTTTAATTATGATGTGTCTTGGTGTGGTCCTCTTTGGATTCCTTTTGTTTGGGGTTCTCCGCACTTCTTGGACCTGTAAGTCCATTTCTTTCACCAGGTGGGGGAAGTTTTCTGTCATTATTTCTTCAAATAGGTTTTCAATATCTTGCTCTCTCTCATCTTCTGGCACCCCTATAATTCTGATGTTGGTACGCTTGAAGCTGTCCCAGAGGCTCCTTACACTATCCTCGCATTTTTGGATTCTTTTTTCATTTTGCTTTTCCGGTTGGGTGTTTTTTGCTTCCTCGCATTTCAAATCATTGACTTGATTCTTGCGCTCCTCTGGTCTGCTGTTGGGAGTCTGTATAATATTCTTTATTTCAGTCAGTGTATGCTTAATTTCTAGTTGGTTCCCCAATATAACATCGAGGGTCTCATTAGTTTTCTTGTAGATCTCATTAAGTTTATCGGCGGCTTCTAAACAGTTCTTGAGAGACCTTAAAAGTGTGGTTCTGAACTCTATATCTTCCATTGACAATTTTGTCCTGTTTCTTTGTCTCCGCATTTTGTTATGCTTCCTTGGTGCACCAGAAAATATACTTTAACAAAGTACAAGAGACCTTCTGTGATAAAAACTAAATGCTGGCAAATTAAAACGTGTAATATTGCCGAAAACGGTTTGGCTCAGTGGATAGAGCGTCGGTCTGTGGACTGAAAGGTCCCAGGTTCGATTCCGGTCAAGGGTATGTACCTGGGTTGCGGGCACATCCCCAGTAGGAGATGTGCAGGAGGCAGCTGATCGATGTTTCTCTCTCATCGATGTTTCTAACTCTCTATCTCTCTCCCTTCCTCTCTGTAAAAAATCAATAAAATATATTAAAAAAAAAAAAGATAGAAAAAAAACGTGTAATATTATGTTAGTTTTCTGGTTTTGCCTTTCCTATTTTTATGTACATGGATATTCTGAGCTTCTTTTAACAGCTTTTCTGCACTTCTATCCTTCCAGTTCTCTACCTTTGCAGTTTTCTTGAGATGTCAGGCAAATCCGACCAACTGGGTGCAGGTGGGCTGAGACCGAGGAGTCGTCAGCGAAGAGAGCAGGGAGAGATAGGTTTTTATATTTTTTTGCTGGCTGCAAGCTGCTCTGCTGACGTAAAGGTCTGGTCCATCCTTGGTTCCTCCCATGCCAGGTGTCTTCTGGTTATCTGAGCTATGCTGTGTTCAAGGCTGCAAGCTCTCTGCAAGATATCTGCTAAGCACAACGTGTCTTTTTCTGACCCGTTTTATTTTATTTAACCCTTTTAATGTACACTAATAAAAGACAAAGATGCTAATTGACCATACCTTTGCTATGCACAAGCCACGCCCACCAGCCAATCAGAGCAACTATATGCAAATTAACCCAACCAAGATGGCAGCCAGCAGCCACGGACCTGGAGCAAGCAGGAGGCTTGGTTGCCCTGGCGATGGAGGAAGTGAAGCTTCCGGCCTGCCCTGAGCTGGCTGTGGCCTCTGCTCATGGCAACAAAGTTTCAATTATAGAAGACAAATAAATCCCAGATACCTGCTTCCAGCCAGCCTCCACTGGGAGCTTGGGTGGCTGGGGGCCATGGCCAGCCTGCAAACAGCCATCAGCCCCTCACCCAGACTGGCCAGGCACCCCAGCAGGACCCCCAACCTGAAGGGGCTGTGGCGAGCCTGCAAACGGCCCTCAGCCACTCACCCAGTGTGGCCAGGCACCCCAGGGGGGAACCTCACCCTGAAGGTGTTGTGGCCAGCCTGAAAACAGCCATCAGTCCCTCACCCAGGCTGGCCAGGCACTCCTCTTATATAATAAAAGGGGAATATGCAAATTGACCCTAACAGCAGAACGACTGGGAATGACTGGTCTCTATGACACACACTGACCACCAGGGGGAAGATGCTCAATGCAGGAGCTGCCCCCTGGTGATCAGTGCACTCCCACAGAGGAAGCTCTGCTCAGCCACAAGCCAGGCTGACGGCTGCCAGTACAGCGGTAGTGGTGGGAGCCTCTCCCACCTCCTCAGCAGCACTACGGATGTCTGACTGCAGCTTAGGCCTGCTCCCCGCTGGCAAGTGGACATCCCCCAAGGGCTCCTGGGCTGCCAGAGGGATGTCTGACTGCCAGCTTAGGCCCAATCCCCCAAGGAGCGGGCCTAAGCCAGCAGGTGGTCATCCCCCGAGGGTCCCAGACTGCGAGAGGGCACAGGCCAGGCTGAAGAACCCCCCTGAGTGCACAAATTTTTGTGCACCAGGCCTCTAGTTTATATATATAAAATCTCATTGTCAAGGTTGTTCAGGATCTGGATCTTAGGGTCCCCTGAACCAGCAGTGCTACATTAAACAAAGTCTCCCTCCCGAACCTCAGAGTGCCCAACTGTCACTTCCATGCCAATTTCATAAATTCTATATCCTATAACATTTGGTGCATTGGCCCAACAGTTCCTAAGGGTCTGGCCAAGAGTAAGTTCTCATTTGATTTTTTAGTCTTGGTAAATTCAGAAAACCCTTCATTGCCTTGCTGAATATTGAAGGCCTTATTTAGATTCTGAGTCTGGGGAACTGCTCCCCTAATCCCTTTAATTATTCGTTCCCTACGAGATCTCTCATGTATCCCCTTCTTAATTTCCATTAGCACACATTCTAAGGAAGCAGGTTTACAGGAACGACTTCCCATGTTTGCAGCCAGATGGCACAATCTCCTCACAGTTAACAGAGACACAGGACAACACAAGGTAGCTTGGCTTCACCAGGCTCTCACACTCACATTCACACAACAGTCAGTCCAAGTTGTGGCTTTCACCCACAGAAAGTCCCTGAAGCAAATATTTTGCCTAAGTAGTGATCAGCTACTTCTTCTGGGCCTAAAGGCAGGCCTGACCTCCGACTGGTCCTCTGGGGATAAATTCACCCAACAGATGACAGATGTCTGGTGCAGAAAAGGGCTTTCTTGTCCTCTTAGGAGGACAATTCAAGTGGGCCTTGTTGTTAAGATTCCACTGGGGCTCCTGGGTTTGGAAATTTTACATCTCCTGGAAGCACATCAGTGCCATCCAGGTGCTCCCTTTCCCAGATAGCCATAGCTGACTTTCAAATCACTCCCCTTCTTTTAGTCTAGCTAGTCACCTGAGCCATGTGGGTCTTCAAGCAGAGGTTTTAACTTTTTTTTTTTTTTTTTTTTTTTTTTTTTTTTTTTTTTTACTGCTCCAACTCCTTTCGCAGCCTAGAAAAGCTGGTTTCCTAGGCATCTCTGCCCTTACAGGGAGAAACAGGACTAGCTCCTTCCTCCAATAGAAAGCACTGTCTGTCTCCTCTTGAGTGACTGGACTTTTATTATTACCATATTTATAATTATTACTAAAAAGCTTCATCCAAATTCTTCATCTTAGTTACATTCATTTATTATATCTTAACAACTTTGAGATTTTTAAAGCTAATTATTACCTAAAGCATTTTCTTGACCAATAACTATGATTGCCCTTTCTATTCAAAGAACGAATACACTAATTTTGCTGGGAGCCGTATGCCCATGAACAAGAACCACCCATTATCATGGAAGTTTTAATCTTGTTACCCGACCCAGCCAGCATAGCTTCATGTATTTCCTGATCTAATATCAAGTATATTGTATTGGTCTAATTTAGTTCAAAAATATTTCTTTTGGGGAAGAGAGTAGATCTTTGGGTCACCTCAGGGCCCTTGAGATGTTGCAAAGCTGTCTTTCAGTTAAATTCTTGAAATATTACATACAGAAAAGCTGTCAAATATACCCAATTTAAATATTATTAAAACTGAAACCATTTGTAACAAAGATTTGGACTTGACCACAGAATTAATCCTTTTCTGGTCCGGCCAATAAAATATTATATCTTAAAGTTCCACTGCTAAATATTCTGATGTAGCTTAAGAAGCACCCAGGTACCGCATTCTGCTAGGCTCAGAGCCAGAAACCTCATGTTTCTCTACTTAAGAGTACAACGACATCTTTTTTTTTGTTTTGCTTTTTTGGTTTTGTTTTTACTGCTGCTCTTATCTTTCCCCCTCTCCCCTTCCCTTTCCGTATTAACCATTTACTCTGTCCTTAGCAAGGGAGATATGGGCCTGTTAGTTACATACAAGCAATAAACTAGCTAGTGGTTCTTTGTTTAAACTTCCCTGAGATCTTTATGACCATTTTCCAACTCTTGAAAATAGTTAAGTTTACAACTTATTTATTCTCTCTCTTTGCATCAGGTGGGGAAGATAATGACCTGTTAATCACAAGCAGTCTTGGAACTAGCCGGCCTTTGTTTTAAACTTTCCTGGGTGGCAAACTTTATAAATTTTACACATTTAAATTAACCTTAGATTCTTAAAATTTTAACCCAGTATAGCAAAATCATAAATCAGAGAACAGCAAATTAAAGTTCCTACTTTACAGACATAGACAGAAATTTCATTAGCTAACAGTTTCTGGTGGGCTAATACCCTGAAAGACCAGATGATCCCCAAGAATAAGGATTCTTGGCAGCTGCTGGGACACCTTGCAATCTCTATGACAGCTTAGCCTCACCACACACAACAAGGCTTCCCCTAAAGTGGGACTTGCACCATCTTGAGGTCAGGATGGGGGAGCCCTCAGTGCAGGCGGTGCCCCATCCCAGACCGTGCTGAGGTGGCCATGGCCCTGCGTCTCACCTCTGCCTCCAGCTCCCCTCCGGACTCTGCAAGAGTCAGCGGACAGCAGCCCTGGCCCTGCCAGTGGGCACCCAAGTCCCAGCCTTGTATCCTCTGCTCTGAGCCCAGCGGGATGCATTGCTGTCACTGCATGGGACCCAGCTGGAGGCGATTCCGTTTCCCTCCCAGGCCATTCTCTTTAAACAGAGCACGCTCCCGCACCCAGAGGTCGTGGCCAAGGCTGGGTCCATTGCACTGGTCTAGAGGCAACTGCCCTTCGGCCCGGGGGCCCCACTCAGGGCCCGCAGTCTGAGCTCCGCCCTGGCTCTGACGCCTCTCTGATCCTCTTTCCTCCGCTTAAATGAGGGGGCCACCCCACTTCCTGAGCAGGACACGTGCAGAGACTGTACTGGCAGCTGAGATCATGAGGGCAAACAGGGTTGCCAGTGAGACAAGCGGCTTTATTCAGGAAGAGTTGGGGAGGGAGGTGGGCTCTTGGGACAGGACATTAGAGCCGATGGCTGTGGACATCTGAGCCCCCTCAGAGTCACCAGTGGGGGGCTCAGGGAATGGCCTCAGCGTCGTCCAAGGCGGGCACAGGGCCAGCCTCATCTTCGTTCACAGTGGGCAGTGCCTGGTAGGTCTGGGTCCAGTACTGCAGGTAGCTGCTCCTCAGGTGCTGCTTCATGGACTGGCCATCCATCTTGTTGTTAATCTCCAGGTAGTTGCCGTTTTCCTGGGTGTAGGGCTCCCATTGGGTGGGCACAGCCATGTGGCCCTGGTTGGGGTCCCTGCAGATGAGGTAAAGGCCAGGTGGAGTCTGAGGGCTCACAGAAGGATGGAGACCTCCATGCTGACCCGATCCACCAGGGCACCTCACTCTCTCCTGGACACGGGCTGGGCATGTGCGTGAACTGAGGCCCAGGCAGTACCCCAAACCCTTAGTTTAACCCGCAACTAAAGATATTATTCTGTTTATTTCAATGGAGAATGAAAAGGAGGGGGAGAGACAGAGAGAAAGCAACATTGATGTGAGAGACACATCCCCACCAGGGCCGGGGTTTGAGCCCGCAACTGAGGTACGTGCCCTTCACGGGAATCAAACCCGGGACCCTTCAGGAAGCTGGCCCAGGCTCTATCGACCGAGCCAAACCAGCCAAGGCCCTTCCAGTACCTCCTATCCTCACACACAGGGGGTACTGGGGCTCAGGGAGGTTAAGTGTACGTGAGGGGACAGGCATGTGGGTCCAGGTGGCAGGAGGCCTGGCCCAGCCTCACCCCGCCTTACCCAGTTCTGGCAAAGTTGGTCCAGTAGGCGATCATGGCCTGGGAGACAGTCCTGTCTTGAGCCCGGTAGCCCAGGGGGGTGGCAAAAGGTCTCCCAAACACGTACGGGACGTCCTCGGCATGGTCAGCGCCCACCCAGCTGGGGTAGAATGGTTTGCGAGAGGGGTGGGAGAACAGGTAGGTGTAGGTCCGGGCACTCCTGAGGAGGGAGAGACACGGTCCAGGTTGTCAGGGAGCTCACCTAGACTGCCCAGCCCAGAGCCGGGCCCTGGAGGGAAGCCATGGGGAGAGCTGGGAGGAACCGGGAAATCTCCAGAGTCAGGAGGGACCTGGGTCCCTGCACCAGGGGATGGGAAGGCCCAGGGGTTGTGGGTCCTATGATGTCAAGTGTATCCACACTTCCCTCCCCAAAACCTATGGAGACGTCTCCTTCCTTTTCTCTGCAATGAATTTGTGATCTTCATCAGATGGTATTGTTTTCTCTCCCTTCTGTGTCAGCATTCCTAACTTACTTTTTGTTTTCACTGGTGGTATACCAGCTGGCCGCAGGCCAAAGTTGTTTTGAATGTTGGCAAATTCCAAACCCACAACAGAGACCAGCATCCCCTGTTCTCTTCCCCTCAGTGTGGGCAGGTGGCAGGCTGTAGGCGCTGCCAGGGAGGCCTGTGGGCTGAGGAGGACTCTGTAAAGGCCCCTGAGCTGGGAGGTGAGGAGGGGCATTCTCAGTCTCGTCAGGCCTGGGCAGCGCAGATGGTGCAGGCACCGCTGTGACCCCATCACGGCTTTCCCGGGCCTCACTGACCCCTGAGCCGCCCACTGGGAGGCTTCGCTGGGCAGGTCCATAACCCAGGCCTCCCCTGCCACAGCCCTCACTTGGCGTTGGCTCTGTGCTGGGCCACATCTATCTTCGCGGGCATCAGGAAGAAGTAGTCGGTTGCAAAGTCCACCACCGTCTTTCTCTTGGCCAGCTGGGAGGAGTCATTGGCCCAGGACGCCGTGTAGAAGTCAAAGGTGGCATTGGCACCTCTGGGACCCTTGGCGATGGTGATCCAGCGGACCACCTTGTAGAAGTCTTTCCTGTAGGGACCAAGCCAGCACTCGACCCTGTAACTGGCCAGTGGGAGGGGAACCACATGCACCCTCACCTCCACCCCTACCCCACCCCAGGGGCCTGCAGATGGCCCGCTACACCTGTCGACCTCCTCCCTCACCTGATGCCTCTACCAGAGGCCCCCAGGTACCGCCCTGGGCCCTGCGCCCTACTCACCCTGTAATGGGCAACAGGTCAATGTCGACCGCGGGTACAAATAATCTGACAAGGAAGTGGCAATCCATGTTGTTGGTGCCAGCGATGTAGTCAATGTCGGCCGTGTTGGCGAAAAGGTTGATGGGCTCATCAGGGATAAAGTCTCCATCAATGACAGGGACGAGGACCAACACGTCGGCTGCATGGAGAGCAGCGGGTTCTAGCACCTTCCAGAGCCCCCCTGCCAGGCCTCCTGCCCGTGGGCAGCCCCTGCCTCCTCTGATCCAGACCAGGGTCCTCAGCCTGTCCCCTGATATGGGGCCGGATAATTCTATGTCCTGGGCTGCCCTGAGGGTGTGGAAGAGCTTCCCTGGCCCCACCTGCTGATGGCAGCACCCTCCAGTGTGGCAACCCAGACTGTGTGCAGACTGCCACAGGCTCCCTGGGCCAAACCATCCCGCTGACAGCCACTGGGCCTGAGGCCCGCCTGTCCCGTCCTGGAGTGGGCATCCCTGTCTCCCTCTCTTCTTGCTCCGCCAGAATGGGGAGGAGGAAGACAAAGAGCAATTGAGGAGCCGCTGGAGTGAGAGCTGGCTTGTGCTGGTCTGTGAGCCAGGCCCTGTGCCAGGTCCGCATTGGCCCCCCTCCCCCCGGAAGCCAGAATGGCCCGTGAAGAGACCGTACGGCTGGCTCAGGAGAGTCAGCAGTCGGCTAGGTCAGCGGTCGCCAACCTTTCAGAACTCATGGACCACCAGAGGGGACCGCTGGTACTAGTTCAAAGGCGCTTGGTCTGGTCCCTACAATTGGGTGCAAATGACTGTACGCGGCATGGTTGGGGGTGCGCCCAAATGTGCACCCGCTTTCCAAATGGGTCGGACCCAGGGAGGATAAGACGGCGGGATGGCGCTCTCAGCATAGCCAGTGGGGCCACACAGGCATCAGGGCCATGGTGGCATGTCGCTGCCTACAGGCGCCAGTGAGCGGGTGATGGGCCAGGCCGCAGACCCGGCACTTCCTCACTTCTTGGGGAGCACGGTCAGCCCTCCATGTGGAGCCCCCACTCACACGCCATGCCGAATGGGTTAATCTTATGGGCCCGTGTCAGGACCCGGGGGTCGGTGGCCTTCAGACACTTGGCCATCCTGGCGGTATCATCCTGGGGGCAGCCCACCTTCTTGGCGATCTGGGGGTTGCAGGGAGACAGGTAAGTGAGGCCACTGCGGGGCAGACGGCCATGGGGACCGGGACAGGGCATGTACAGGAGGTAACCCTCCCCCATCCCCCACCGCAGCTCCCCTTTACCTGCTTGGCCCAGCGGAGAGGGTCCCTCTGGATGGCCCAGGAGGCCACTGCCGAACCGCTCTGGCTGATGGCTCGCCGGATGAGGCCCTTGTTGTAGGGAGAGAGGGTCTGCGACACACAGAGGTCCTGTCACCACGGTCTTGCCTCTCCTGCCCACACCCAGGCTCAGCCAGAAACTGCAAGACTGTCAGCTTCATGCTGTTCCCCACAGCCCCCATCTGCTCCCCCAGCACCCTGGGAGGAAGGCCCGCCCTCCGAGGGTCCCCAGACCTGCAGAGAGACGCTGGCACCTCCGGCTGATTCCCCAAAGATGGTGATGTTGTCGGGGTCCCCCCCGAAGGCCGCAATGTTCCTCTTCACCCATGCGATGGCCATGTGCTGGTCCCAAAGGCCGTAGTTACCTGGGGAAAGAGCCCATCAGGGACTGGGGTGGTAGGAGAGTGTCCTCCATGTGGAGGCCCCTGTCAAGCCCCAGGATGGCGCAGGGCGGGTCCCCAGGAACCTGGTTGAATGAGGTGCTGGAGGGGGTGTGGGGCTCAGGTAGGGGACCAGGAGCAGGAGGGCCAGGCTGCTCATCGCTCTCCCTGACACCATCCCTCTTGTCTGTCCCATGGCCCTGTGTCCCCCTAGACACCACCTCAGTGTCTCATCTTCTGTCTCTCACTGGGTCCCTTTCCCTGCTTTCTGGTCTCACTGGGTCCTTGTCCACACTCCCTGGTCTCCCTGGAACCCTGTCCCCACTCCCTGGTCGTCCTGGGTCCCTGTGCCTGCTCCCTAGTGTCTCTGGGTCCCTGCCAGGCTGGCTGGCAGCCTCTTCTCTCACTATAGCTGCCGATGGGCTCCTGTGTCTCACTGTCCATCCCCAGCTTCCTGTTCTGCCAGTAGAATTCTGGGTCTCTCTGGGAGTTGTTGGGAGAAAGCAGTGCTGAAGGGACCCCCAACTGCTCCCTCACCCTGGCCCAAGGCGCCCAGCACACCTGGCAGGTTGGCGTCCCCAGTGCTGAGGAAGCCCAGCGCCCCGAGGCGGTAGTTGAAGGTGACCACAATGACATTGCCCCGCGTGGCGATCTCCTCCCCGTCGTGCAGATACTGATTGAAGCTTTTTTCTTCGGCGGAACCGCCGTAGAAGCCTCCACCGTAGATCCAGATCATGACAGGCAGGTTCTGGGAAACTGAGGCAGGAGAATAGGCCCATTGACCCCAACTGTCCCCTCCCCATCCCCTCTGGGTGCTTGTTTCAGGGAATTTCAGCTCTGGAGCCCCCACAAGCGAAGAGGCTGGGCAGGGCTGGGCCTCTGGCTGCCTGGGCACTTCATACAGGTTCAAGGACCTGGAGGGCATGTGGTGGGCGGATGTACCTTCCTTCTGGCCCTGGGGGACCCAGATGTTGAGGTAGAGGCAGTCCGCGGAGCCCCTGGTATTTAATGGGATGAGAGGGGTTTGCAGGCATTCCTGCTTGAAGTCCTTGGCCTTCAGGGTCCCTGTGGGGAGCCAGAGGGGCTGATGTTGATGGGGAAAATGAGATATTTTTGGGGTGCTAGCAATCTGAATCTAGTCACTGCCCCTTTAATTATCTGGTCCTGCAAGACCTGTTTACCCAGAATACTACTCCCATTTTAGAGAGGCCATAACCATCCCCAGATGGAGTTATCAGTGTTGACGCCAAGCCAGGCCTTGAGAGGTGGTCCCACTGAAGCCATTCCAGCGCTTTTGCAAAGCCTGCGAAAGGTCCGGAAGTATGATTCATATTTGGGGGACAAGGATACCAAAAGGGTAGAAAAGAAAGCTTCCTCCATATTGGGGGCTCAGGATTTGGATGGAAACAGACTCCCCTGAGTCACTGGACTGGCACATGTGAACTGTCTGGAAATAAATGGGTTTTTCCTGTGCCACTGGTGCTCCTGCATATTTTTTCGGTCTCCTGGTAAATTCAGCAAAAGCATGAGGATGGTAATCCCACATGCCACCTCAGGCACAGGGCCAGCACTGCACCCACCCACCCACCCACCAAATTCCACCTAGCCACCCACCAACTCCCACCTTGCCAGCCGGGGTGCGGCTGGGGGTTCTCCAGGGCCTTGGGCGGGGCGGCGAAGGGGATGCCCTTGAAGATGTCCACAGAGCGGCCGCCAATGCCGAAGAGGCCCAGCTTCCTGTTGACGCCCTCCACGAAGCCCCCTTCCGTGTGCACCATGCCCAGCTGGGGAGAGGGCCAGGCTCAGAGGGTGCAGGCTGGGTGGGGTGGGGCCACCCCTGCTGGCTCTAGGGGTCCAGGACAGCTTCCAGGTGGGAGTTCCCTAGTCACGCCCGCCTGTAGCTGTGGGTTCCTGTGGAAGCCCCGCTCCTCACCCCATGGCAGGGCCCTGAGGAAGGAGACCCTGTAGCTGCCCCAAGACTCCTGAGTGACCCTGGAGGGGCCCCGGCCACCGGCAAGCAGGTGGGTGTCGCACCTTCTTGGGAGTCGGAGGCCAGGCACCGGGTTGAACTAAACCGAGGTCCAGACTCCTGTTCTGAAGCTGGGGGCTGTGATGGGCAACCTGCTGGCCTGCTCAGGGCCCAGCTCCCTTCTGTGCGGGGCCATGGCCATCCCCGAACAGAGGAACACCCTGAGGGCCCTGGTGGCCAAGGCGGACTCCGCAAATCAGCACTGAGGACGCCAGTGACCCTGGGGTTTTGTTTGTGTTTGGCATCAGTGCACCCTGTGTGCCCTGGAGAGCGCCTGTAAAAGAACTTATTCGTGGTTTCTAATGTTCAGGTTTGCGGGCGTCCTGTATTTGAGCTGCGTCTGGACCATCGTGTGCGTGCAGATGCAGGAGCAGAGGAAGGGCCAGGAAAGTGCCTGCTGGGTGTGGGCTGTCGGGGCTCCTCCTGCCAGCGCCTCACCTGCCTGTCCCCCTTCACCTCTAACCTCCCTACCTCCCCTTCGCGGTTCCCTACCCAGTTCCCAGGCCGGGCTTGGGGAGCAGACAGGGGCCCCTCCTCGCCCGCTGGGCTCTCGCTTACCGTTGCTGCACTCACTACTGCCAAGCAGCAGGCGAGGCCTAAGACAGCCAGCTCCAGGCTCCCCATGGTGTGTGTGCCTGTCTCAGGGCCCCTGCCTCTGAGCAGGGGTATTTATGGGGCGGGACATCCGGGAGACATCCGGGAGCCAGGGCTGGCAGCTGCCTGTGGATGGTTCCCTTCCCCTCCCCTCCCTCTGCCCCTTCCTCCGGGCAGGACACCTGGGGCCAGGATAGCTGCCCTTTCCAGCCAGGCTCAGGGCCAAGGTCATGCAGGTGTGGGCACACGCACACACACACATGCATAGCTACTGTTCCCAGGCTGGGATGGTCCACCTTTGCCAGGACCCGCGTATCCGGGGGGCTGGTGCCTTCAGCCCACCTGGGCCGGTTACTGGGAATGGTCAGGTGGCCTGGGCAGGGGCTACAGGGACTCGGCTGGGTGCACAGTGCCCTGCATTGTGGCTCATTGACAAGGGGCTGTGCTCACCCTCAGAGAAGGGGGCCTGCTTCCCTCCAGGCCTGGCCAGGCCCCCACTTCGAGCTCCGGAGCCTAGTAAAGGGAGTTCACAGGGGACTGGGCATGTCGCCTCCGGACAGAGAGGGCTGTGTGTTCCTGGGCAGCCACGTGGCTGAGCCTGGGTCCGAGGGCCCACGGGTGTGCAGTCCAAGCTGGGTGTGGGGACCCAGAGCAGCACAGGGCGATCCTGCCCTCAGGGAGGGCACCCCTCACACTCAGTACCAGCAGCCCTGGAGGGAAGACTGGAGGCTCAGGTGGGCATAGGTGTAGAGGGAAGGGGGCTCCCGCCCAGCCTGGGGGCTTCCCTGAGGAAGAGGAAGGGCCTGGCTTCAGAAATGCACCACGACCTGGGGCATTAGAGAGAGATAGAGCGTGGGACAGACAGAAAAACATACAGAGGGAGAGACAGAGATAATGGAGACACAGAGGCAGAGGGAGAGAGGTCTGAGCAGAGTGTGTGAGAGCAGAAAGGCAGCGTGTGGCTCGGGGAGGGTGTCTCACTCAGGAACCAGAGGAAGCTCCATGGACAAACCCAGGGCTCCTATCTTTGTGGAGCTGGCAGCACTGCCTTCTCCAGGGTTGGGGGGCGCTCAGGGCCTGGGGACAGCAGAGCCCTCCCAGGCCAGCGGCCCCTCGCCCGAGCCCTCAGCCCTTCGCTACCAGGAGCCGTGCTTGTACACAGGCCACAGCCCAGTTGACGTCACGCCTGGGGCTGTGCTCAGCACCACATGGATCCACAGACACCGGCCACGCTGGCTGCCTGCGGATCCCGAGCCCAGGTCTCCTGCGATGCAGGTGGGGAGGGGGCCCCACAGTGGGAAGCAGGAGCCGGGCAGGCTGGGCCTGTGGGTGAGGACTGGGCAGCAAAGGGTTTGAGGGTGTGTTTGTTAACAGGCCTTTGGCCAGCAAGTCCAATTCTGAGAACCTGTTCTGTAGGAAGTAATTCTGAGTATGTACAGATGGCCATGGAGGCCACTCATCACAGAGAGATGCAAATTAACCGCAGTGTTAATCTGCTGACACCTGCCTGGATGGCCACCGTCAGCAAGTCCACCTACGACAAGTGCTGGCCGGGTGTGGAGAAGAGGGAACCCTCGTGCACTGCTGGTGGGATGCGCACTGGTGCGGCCACTGTGGAGAACAGTATGGAGCTGCCTCAGAAAATTAAAAATGGAACTGCCGTTTGACCCAGTGATCCCACTTCTGGGAATATCCTAAGAATCCTGAAGCACCAATCAGAAAGGATGTGTGCACCCCCATGTTCCTAGCAGCGTTATTGTCAATAGCCAAGATCTGGAAACAGCCCAAGTGCCCTTTGGCAGATGAGTGCATGAAAAAAGGCTGTGGTACATTCACACCTTGGAATACTAAATAGCAGTGAAAAAGAACGGACTCTTACCCTTTGAGACAGCATGGAGGGACCTGGAGACTATTAGGCTGAGTGAAATAAGCCAGTGGGAGAAAGACAAGTGTCACATGATCTCACTCCTGTGGAATCGAATGAACCAAATAAACTGATGAATAAAACATAACCATCGACATGGAAGCATGGAAAAGAAGGACGGATCCCAGAGTGGAGGTGGGAGGCAGGGCAGGAAGAAATTAAAAGATGGGGCGGGAAACACGAGACAACTCATTAGCTGTATAAAAGTGTTAATCAAGAACTATTAGGCATGTATTCATAGACAATAGACTCGGAAGAGGCTGGGCTGGGGTGGGAGCTGGGTGGAGAGGGGCCGAGGGGAAATGGCAGACATCTGCAATACTCTCAACAACACGATTTCAAAGTAAAGAAAGTAGCCCGGCCAGTGTGGTTCATTCGGTTGACCGTCTTCCCTTGCACCAACAGGTCACCCTTTGCATTCCCAATACTGCACATGCGGGCCTCAGTCCCCAGTAGGGGGCGTGCAGGAGGCTGTTGATCTGTGTATCTATCAGATCCATGTTTCTCTCTCTCCCTTCCTGTCTGAAAAGAAAATCAATAATAAAGAAAAATGTTTAGACTAGGCAGTGACTGAGACAGGAAGTTGAATAGCAGCAGCTGGGAGAGGGGAGATACTGATCAGTGGACACACTTTCTGTTTGGAGTGATGCAATGATTTGGGACTAGATGGTGGTGATGGTTGCACAATAGTGTGACTGCAATGAATATCACTGAATTGAACTCATAAATCCTTAAACTATAGTATTTTATGTGATTTATATTTTACCCCGATTTTTAAAAACAGTAGCCAGGACCACCTCCTGAGCCAGGACGGAGCTGCCTTCCTTTGGCGGAAGAGGGAGGAGTTTGGCTGGGCCTGTGGTTTCTGCTGCCCACCAGGAGGAATTCGTAGATTTCAAGTTCAGAACAGAACCCACCTGCACTAAAGTGGGGGAGTGTTGACAGATCACAGCTGCCACTGAGGAGGCGAGGCGGGGAGCACTCTGTTGGGCAGACTTCATATTCTGTTCTCCACGGGCCCGGCCTTTCTTTACCAGATTGGAACCCTCTGGGAACCCTGTGTAGGGAAGGCCTCTGAGGCGGTGTTGTGTCCTGGGATGGATCTGTGATGCAGCTTATTTAAGGCGACAGCTGGGCCCTGAGAACCAGGATCTGCAGCTCTTCACTGGCTTCATTTTCATGAGGAAAATGACACACTTTTGGGAGTCAAGCAATCTGAATCTGTGCCAGTAACCTAATGCACGTTCTTGTTAACCTATAGTCTAGTCACTGGCCCTTCTTTAATTATCTGGTCCTGCCAGTCCTGTTTACCTAAGGACTACCCCCATTTTAGAGAGGCCAAAAACCATGAACAATACACAATGCCAAGACGGAGTTATCAGTGCTGGTGCCAGATCAGGACTTGAGATGTGGTATCACAACCCCCAACCCAGCACATGAGACTTTTTGCAAAGTGTGCAAATGGTCCAGAAGTCCTATCCCATATTTGGGAGACAAAGAAACCAAAAGGGTATAAAGGGAAAGCTTCATCAATATTTACTTGTTCAGGATTTGGAGAGAAACAGCCTCCCCTGAGTACTGTACCGGTACATGTGAAACAGCTGAAAATAAATGTTTTTTCCTGGCACTCCTGCATATTTTTCTGTCGCCTGGTAAATTCTGTAACATAAATATGGTCCCCTGACCGGGAAGACACAGCCGAATTTTCCCTCTTGAGGCATCGCCTCGCAAGAGCGGGCAGGTGGGGCCATTCAACCAAGCCCATGATGATGGGAAAGCATGCTCCAGTGATTTACTGGGTCTCAGTCATCACTGGGCCCTGGCGACCGGGGCCACCGCTAGCACTCCAGTGGACTCCAAGGAGGACACGAAAGCCCTTTTCAGGACCAGACGTCTGACGGGTGTGTTTTCCCTCAGGGGACCAATCCGAGGTCAGGCCTGCCTTTAGGTGCAGAAGAAGTAGCTGATCACTACGTAGGCAAAATATTTGCCTCAGGGACTTTCTGTGGGTGAAAGTCACAACTGGAACTGACTGGTGTGAATGTGAGTGTGAAAGCCTGCGAGAAGCAAAGCTACCTTGTGTTGTCCTGTGTCTCTGTTAACTGGGAGGGGATTGTGCCGTCTGGCTGCAAACATGGGAAGCAGTTTCTGTAAGACTGCTTCCTTAGAATGTGTGCTAAAGAAAATTGAGAAGGGCTCAGAACGCTGCCTGCAATGCAGATATCTCTCCATGAAATCAAGGGCCCCCAGCTTATGGATGAGGATGGGAAACATGAGAGTGTTTGTGAATGTTTTATGTCTCTTTGTGCTGGGAGCCGGTCCATCCTTGCTGTTTCAAGGGACCTGGCATATATGGCATACTGTTCTTAACATGTTTGCTCACCTTCTTGGCACTATGTGTTTTAACCAAGGTCACCTCTCTGAGAAAGGTTGTTTCCCCAGGTAGGGAGGGAATAAAACCCCTTAACTAAGTGCCAGGTGGGTAATTAATCACTTTAACTGCGAACAATCATGCTTAAGCTACATAATCTTTACTCCCTGGAATGGAGATAAGAAACGCCCTAACCTTTGGAATAGAGATTGATAGGATTGGAATTAACTGGTATAAATACAGATGTAACAAGACAACAGGACACAGAACCTAGACACAGAACCTAGAGACAAAAGAACTTCGCTGGAGAGAACATGGCAAAAGATCCTGGACAGAAACTGGCCACAGAACCTAGAGACAGAACCTAGCGAGAGAACATGGCAAAAGATCCTGGACAGAAACTGGCCACAGAACCTAGAGACAGAACCTGGCTACAGAACCTAGATAGAACATGGCAAGAGAACCTGACTAGAACCTGGTGACTGAACATGGCTGGAGAACCTGGACAGAACCTGGCTGGAGAACCTAGCGAGGGAACTGGCTACAGAACGTGGCTGGAGACCCTGACAAGAGAACCCGGTTATGATGACCACCTGAACGCTGCCTCTGTGTCATTCCTTCTTCACCAACTCCGTCCACACCTTTGGGGACCCCTGGACCTGCTGGGGTTGGACCCCAGCATCTTTGTTGTTTAATTTGTTTAAAGATGGGACAAGTCCCACTTTAGGGAAAGCCTAGTTGTGTTTGGTGAGGCTAAGCTGTGATAGAGATTGCAGGGTGTCCCAGCAGCTGCCAAGAATCCTTATTCTTGGGGATCATCTGGTCTTTCAGGGTATTTGCCCGCCAGAAACTGTTAGCTAATGAAATTTCTGTCTATGTCTGTAAAGTAGGGACTTTATTTTGCTGTTCCCTGATTTATGATTATGCTATACTGCCTTACAATTTTAAGATTCTTAGGTTAATTTAAAGGTGTAAAATTTATAAAGGTTGCAACCCAGGCAAGTTTACTACTCGTGAGGTGAAGCGAGAGGGAAAAAAAATGAGTTCTAAGGTTAACTATTTGCAAAAGAGTTGTAAAGTCATTTAAATCTCAAGGAGATTTAAACAAAGAGTTATTTACAGCTCCATTTCTCCCTTCTTGCCAAGGATGGAGGAAATGGTTAATGCAATAAGGGACAGGAGGCAGGATAAAAACTGAACAAAAAAAAAAAGTCTTTCACATTTAAACAGAGAGGCGAAGGTTTCTGTCTCTGAGCTTGGCAGGGCGAGGCTAGTGGTGCTTTTTAGACTGTGTAGAAATGTTCAAGCAGAGAAACTTTGGGATATAGTATTATATTGGCCAGATTAAAAAGGGTTAATCCTATAGTCCGGAAAGGAAAGGCCAGTACAAGTTACTATGGATATGGCAGAGAGGAAAGACTATTAGAGTAGAGATACTCAGTAGAAGGATTGAGACATGGTTATGCATTTTTGAAGGACATAAGAAGAAGGTTTAAAGACTAATTCAGAAGTGTAAAATTTATAAAGGTTATGTATGTGATGAGAAGGGACAGAGTAATATTTTAGTAGCAGGCAGAAAAGAAGCAGTCAGAACAGGAGCCAGGTGGAGGAGAGACGGGCTGAAGTCTGCAGCCGCCCTGGTGATTTAGAGCTGGTTGCAAGGCAGAACAAAGACTCAGCTCCCAAGAGCCAGGTGAAAGAAGGCAGAGGGGCTGGATGCCCAAGCCGTCTGCAGCCACCTGGAGAAGCGGAACCTGCAGCAAGAAGCCTGGGATGCCAGTGAGCCGACACCCAAGTTGCTGCCCAGTGAGGTATAAGTGTTGTACAACATGCAACGAAAGACTTAAGCATTTGGTTTGCTGGTTAAAGGGTGACAAGCAGTGAGCCCTGGGATCTGGGAAAGCAGGCAGCGATGGAGCTAGTGAAAGCTCCCTGTTTGCAAATGTGCTGAAAGGGTTAAAGCTTCAGCACTTCAACTGCAGTTACTAGTACAGGGAGGAGTTAATAGGAGTATAGAGAGGAAAGACATTCCCTTTGAGTGAGAGGGCTTCCAGTACTTTGAACTCTCCCAGAGAAGCTGAAAGATTTAACCCCTTAGACCAGGGGTGGGCAAACTTTTTGACTCGAGGGCCACAATGGGTTCTTAAACTGGACCGGAGGGCCGGAACAAAAGCATGGATGGAGTGTTTGTGTGAACTAATATAAATTCAAAGTAAACATCATTACATAAAAGGGTACGGTCTTTTTTTTTTTTTTAGTTTTATTCATTTCAAACGGGCCGGATCCGGCCCGTGGGCCGTAGTTAGCCCACGGCTGCCTTAGACTAAGGGGTGGGCCAAGACACCCGGTTAGCGGGGTCAGGAAGGGAGAGAGGGGCGGAGAGGAGGTGGGGAGCAGGTGGCCAGATGCCCTGTTCTTACTTACAAAGAAGCCTGGGGGAAAGATCAAGGTCGCTGCCCAGAAAGAGGACAGGCAGGAAGGCAGAGGCCTGACGCCCAAGCCACGGTACAGGAGCACTTTGCAGTGTGCAAACTTATCTCTCCCTGCAGTCCAGGCTGTGTTTAGCTTACTCCTTAGAGCCAAAGGGATGGCAAGGCAGGAGAGGGTAAAGGGAAGGCACTCTCCCTGGACCAGAGAGGCTTCAGGACTTTGAGATTCTCCGGGAGACAAGTCTGACTGAGGCACTGGCCGAAACCCCAGTTGGGAGGACCGGAGACTGCAGGATAAACTTGTTAATGTGGACTACAGCTTTCTGGGGAGATGTCCAAGCCCAGGTGTATAGGGGTTAAGCTGCCTGTGTACAGCAAAACAACTTTCTCCCTGCCAGAATGCATTTTAGGGAAATTTGACAGACTGTGTTTGTGGCTAGAAAGAAGAACCGGCCGCCACGCACAAGCCCTGACTGTGGCTTGCAGAGAACTGTGTAATGGACTTGGCTGAAGCCTGCGTCTTCATGGACATGACTCCAGAGAGACAAGGACGTTTTTCCTTTGTGTGGGAAGGTCGACAGTGGACTTTAGCCACCTCCCTGAGAGGTTTGTATGGCCTACCCTGTGTCATGTTTGGTGGCAGAAAATTTGGCTGCCTCAGGTGGCCACAGTGCCAGCATTGTACTTCATTATGTTAATATGTTATATTGACCTTTGATTCTCTTACAGATTTGAATGCAGATGCCAGCAATTACTATAGACCTATGTTGGTCTACAGGCTTTAGTAGTCTTTGGGAGTAACTGGCGAGTGTCCAGTTTCCCACACTGACCGCCATTGTTATGGCCATATATTAGCTGTCCTAGAAGGGGGTTACACATCTTAAATTTCTCCTTGTCATTTAAAGACAGTACTATTTTGTTATAATATATTTGGAAACATATTACTCTGGGAAGTCCATGAAAAGGTCTGGCAAGGAATATCAGAAGATCTTAAAGCAGGTCAGTGTATTTTCCTCCCTATCGGATCCCTCCGAAATTTGGCAATTCTTAATAAATGAATCATGGCAATGCGTTTCTTTGCATAAATTCAATAAGACCGGTTTCCAATAGTAGTTTTATTGACTGAAAACTTTGACTGGAGCATCATGTTTTAGAAAGCCCTGTCTGGCCTCTAAATACTTGAACCAATAACAGTGCCATAGAGAAAGCCTGATATCTTGCTTAGTAGCCCTGAAAATGGCCGGCTCTGGAGCGTCAGGCCATACCCCGGCATCGCAGGCGGTTGGTCAGAGTGGAAGGGGAGGAATGAGGGCACCTCTGCGTCATGAGGAGGAGGGCTGCTGAAATGAGACTTGAAGCCTAGGACAGTGGTTGGCAAACTGCGGCTCTCGAGCCACATGGGGCTCTTTGGCCCCTTGAGTGTGGCTCTTCCACAAAATACTGACTTCTGCACATGGGCCACGAAGTTTCAGTCGCACTGTACGTGCGCGCCCGCACGTGGTATTTTGTGGAAGAGCCACACTCAAGGGGCCAAAGAGCCACATATGGCTCGCAAACCACAGTTTGCCTACCACTGGCCTAGGGTATGGGCCCAGGTGGAGTCTCTGCAGGTGAGGGATTCACCTAACTCAGCAGATACTGCAGGCAGGTCTGACGGCAGCTGGATGGCCTGGCTTCCCTGCCATACGGGGCAATTAAGACTCAATCATAAGATTCCGGCAAAGGTGGTCAGTTACCATTCCTGTTGTATTTATGCAAACAATCAGGCCAAATTAAATGCAATAAATAAATTAGTCTTACTTTGGCTCTTTTAATAAACATAAAGGTGATTTTAAGAGATAAATTCTATTTCAATACAAGTTATTAGAACTGAAATGTTTTCTTTCCCTTCCACCAGACCATTGGTTGTAACTCTTGCAGTTCTGATTGCTCAATAACACTAAATTTTATAACACAGTCTGTCTCCGCCAGGCCACAAGCCCACCTCCTTCTGCGCCCAGGCCTCATCGTCCCTCTGACAGACAGGAGGACCTCTTGGCTCTGAAAGAAAACTCCATCCCTCTTCAGCATGGAGTAGCCAGAGGAGCCCACTGATGTCCGTTTTCCCTGAAAGAATTCAGAGCCAGGGTCCTTGAGGGGATGGTTAGGCAGTTAGACAGACATGAGCAGAGCGAGGACGATGGTCCAACTGGAGAAGAAATAGATGGGACCCTGAGACGTGCTTCTCACCACTCCCACTGTTCTGAAGCCGGAAATGAAGAAACCAGTGCACATTCCCTGTCCCTTCCTCAAAGAAAGCCAACAGGCTTAGAACAGCTAATAGAGATAGAATCAGTAAGCCCTGAAGCCCCAGATGTTACTCCAGACCATGTCTCTGGACTGCCAGCACAATCCCTTAGGTCAGTGGTTAACAAACTCATTAGTCAATAGAGCCAAATATCAACAGAACAATGATTGAAATTTCCTTTGAGAGCCAAATTTTTTAAACGTAAACTATATAGGTAGGTAAATGTTATGAACTTAATTAGGGTACTCCTAAGGCTTAGGAAGAGCCACACTCAAGGGGCCAAAGAGCCTCATGTGCCTCGTGAGCCTCAGTTTGCCGACCACGGCCTTAGGTAATAAAGATGGAAAAATCATGAGCTGCTGAACACCCTGCTCCCTCGCTCTGAGCCTTCTATTAAATCCCTAAGGCTGAGAATCAGCTTGAGGATCAAGCGGGGTGGGGAAGGGGGGATGATGATGGGGAAAATGAGAAACTTTGCGGGGAGGGGCTAGCAATCTGAATCTGTTCCAGTAACCTAATGCACATGCTTGTTAGTCTATACCAGTGGTCGGCAAACCGCGGCTCGCGAGCCACATGGGGCTCTTTGGCCACTGTAGTGTGGCTCTTCCACAAAATACCATGTGCGGGCATGCACTACAGTGCCATTGAAATTTCGTGGCCCATGCGCCGCAGTCGGATTTTGGCCTGGGTGAGTCTATTTTGAAGAAGTGGCATTAGAAGAAGTGGGGGGGTTGGTCGGTTGGTCGGTCGGGCGACGGGAGACTCGGCACAAGCGGGCCATGGGATACGCAGCGCGGGGGAGGCGCCAAATATCAACAGTACTTAAACTATATAGGTAGGTTAATAACAATGTACCTACCTATATAGCTTAAGTTTAAAAAATGCGGTTCTCAAAAGAAATTTCAATCGTTGTACTGTTGATATTTGGCTCTGTTGACTAATGAGTTTGCTGACCACTGGCCTATACTCTAGTCACTGGCCCTCCTTTAATTATCTGGTCCTGCAAGACCTGTTTACCTAAGGACTACCCCCGTTTTAGAGAGGCCATGAACCATGAACAATACACAACCCCCAGAGGGAGTTATCAGTGCTGGCGCCAGGCCAGGCGTTGAGATGTGGTCTCACTGCCCTCAGCCCAGCACATGAGGCTTTTTGCAGAGCCCGCCGAAGGTCCGGAAGTCCCAGCCCATATTTGGGAGACAAAGAAACCTAAGGGTATAAAGGGAAAGCTTCCTCCATATTGACTTGCTCAGGATTTGGAGAGAAACAGCGTCCCCTGCGGCCTATACTGGTACATGTGAAACATCTGAAAATAAATGGGTTTTTCCTGGTACCCCTGTGGGTCGCCTTGTAAATTCTGTAACAATTTCACCCAGGACCAGGCGCTGGGCCGCCCCCCTCACTCTGACAGCACATTGCCTGAGGAGTCCCAGGGGAGAGATCCATGTTTCTCTCTCTCCCTCCTTCTCTAAAAAATAAAATCAATAATAAAAAAAACATGTTTAGAATAGACAAATTGACCGAGACAGGAAGTTGAATAGCAGCAGCTGGGAGAGGGGAGATACTGATCAGTGGACACAAAGTTTCTGTTTGGGGTGATGCAATGATTTGGAACTAGATGGTGGTGATGGTTGCACAATAGTGTGACTGCAATGAATATCACTGAATTGAACTCATAAATTGTTAAACTACAGTATTTTGTGCGATTTATATTTAACCCCGATTTTTAAAAATAGTTCCAAGGACGAACCCCTGTGCCAGGACGGGGCTGCCTTCCTTTGGTGGAAGAGGGAGGAGTTTGGCTGGGCCTGTGGTTTCTGCTGCCCACCAGGAGGAATTCGTAGATTTCAAGTTCAGAACGGAATCCACCTGCACTAAGTGGGGGAGTGTAGACAGATCACAGCTGCCACTGGAAAGTGAGGCAGGGAGCACTCTGTTGGGTGGACTTTGCCACCTGTTCTCCAGGGGCCCGGCCTTCCTTTACCGGATTGGAACCCTCCGGGAACCCTGTGTGGGAAGGCTTCTGAGGCGGTGTTGTGTCCTGGGATGGAGTAGTGATGCAGCTTATTTAAGGCGACAGCTGGGCACTGGGAACCAGGATCTGTAGCTCTTCACTGGCTTCATTTTCATGGGGAAAGTGAGACATTTTGGGCGCGTTAGCACACTGAATCTGTGCCAGTAACCTAACGCACCTTCTTGTTAGCATATAGTCTAGTCCTGCCGTGGGCAAACTACGGCCCGCGGGCCGGATCCGGCCCATTTGAAATGAATAAAACTAAAAAAAAAAAACAGACCGTACCCTTTTATGTAATGATGTTTACTTTGAATTTATATTAGTTCACACAAACACTCCATCCATGCTTTTGTTCCAGCCTCCGGTCCAGTTTAAGAACCCATTGTGGCCCTCCAGTCAAAAAGTTTGCCAACCCCTGGTCTAGCCCCTGCCCAGGGCCACCTGACCATTCCCAGTAACCGGCCAAGGTGGGCTGAGGGCACCAGCCACCCGGATCCGCAGGTCCCGGCAAAGGTAGACCATCCCCGCCTGGGAACAGTAGCTATGCTTGTGTGTGTGTCTAAGTGTGTGTGTGTGCCCACACCTGCATGACCTTGGCCCTGAGCCTGGCTGGAAAGGGCAGCTATCCTGGCCCCAGGTATCCTGCCTGGAGGAATGGGCAGAGGGAGGGCAGGGGAAGGGAACCATCCACAGGCAGCTGCCAGTCCTGGCTCCCGGATGTCTCCCGGATGTCCCGCCCCATAAATACCCCTGCTCAGAGGCAGGGGCCCCAAGAGAGGCACACGCACCATGGGGCACCTGGAGCTGGCTGTCTTAGGCCTCGCTTGCTGCTTGGCAGTAGTGAGCGCAGCAACGGTAAGCGAGAACACAGCGGGCGAGGAGGGGCCCCTGTCTGCTCCCCAAACCCGGCCTGGGAACTGGGTCGGGCACCTCGGATGGGAGGTAGGGAGGGTAGAGGGTGAAGGGGGGCAGGCAGGTGAGGCGCTGGCAGGAGGAGCCCCCGAGAGCCCACACCCAGCAGGCACTTTCCTGGCCCTTCCTCTGCTCCTGCATCTGCGCTCACACGATGGTCCAGACGCAGCTCAAATACAGGACGCCCGCGAACTTGAAAGTCAGAAACCACGAATAAGTTCTGGTACAGGCGCTCTCCAGGGCACACAGGGTGCACTGATGCCAAACACAAACAAAACCCCAGGGTCACTGGCGTCCTCAGTGCTGATTTGCGGAGTCCGCCTTGGCCACCACGGCCCTCAGGGTGTTCCTCTGTCCGGGGATGGCCATGGCCCCGCACAGAAGGGAGCTGGGCCCTGAGCAGGCCAGCAGTTTGCCCATCACAGCCCCCAGCTTCAGAACAGGAGTCTGGACCTCGGTCTAGTTCAACCCGGTCCCAGGCCTCCGGCCCCCTGAAAGGGCGACCTCACCTGCTTGCCGGTGGCCGGGGCCCCTCCAGGGTCACTCAGAAGCCCCGGGGCAGCGACAGGGTCTCCTTCCTCAGGGCCCTGCTATGGGGCGAGGAGCGAGGCTTCCACAGGAACCCACAGCTACAGGCGGGCGTGACTAGGGACCCACCACCTGGGATCTGTCCTGGACCCCTAGAGCCAGCAGGGGTGGCCCCACCCCACCCAGCCTGCGCCCCCTGAGCCTGGCCCTCTCCCCAGCTGGGCGTGGTGCCCACAGAAGGGGGCTTCGTGGAGGGCGTCAACAGGAAGCTGGGCCTCTTCGGCATCGGCGGCCGCTCTGTGGACATCTTCAAGGGCATCCCCTTCGCCGCCCCGCCCAAGGTCCTGGAGAACCCCCAGCCGCACCCCGGCTGGCAAGGTGCGAGTGGGTGGATTGGTGGGTGCTGGGCTGGACCTGTGCCTGCGGTGGCGGGTGGGGCCACCATCCTCAGACTGTTGCAGAATTTTCCAGGCGACCGAGAAAATATGCAGGAGCACCGGAGGCACAGGAAAAACCCATTTATTTCTGGACAGTCCACATGTGCCGGTCCAGTGACTCAGGGGGGTCTGTTTCTATCCAAATCCTGAGCCCCCAATATGGAGGAAGCTTTCTTTTCTACCCTTTTGGTATCCTTGTCCCCAGATATGATTCATACTTCCGGACCTTTCGCAGGCTTTGCAAAAGCGCTGGAATGGGTGCAGTGGGACCACCTCTCAAGGCCTGGCTTGGCGTCAACACTGATAACTCCATCTGGGGATGGTTATGGCCTCTCTAAAATGGGAGTAGTATTTTGGGTATCAGGTCTTGCAGGACCAGATAATTAAAGGGGCAGTGACTAGATTCAGATTGCTAGCACCCCAAAATATCTCATTTTCCCCATCAACACCAGCCCCTCTTGTCCCCCACAGGGACCCTGAAGGCCAAGGACTTCAAGCAGCAATGCCTGCAAACCACTGGCACCATGTTAAATACCAAGGGCTCCGAAGACTGCCTCTACCTCAACATCTGGGTCCCCCAGGGCCAGAAAGAAGGTACATCCCCCCACCACATGCCCTCCAGGTCCTTGAACCTGCATGAAGCGCCCAGGCAGCCAGAGGCCCAGCCCTGCCCAGCCCCTTCGCTTGTTGGGGCTCCAGAGCTGAAATTCCCTGAAACAAGCAACCAGAGGGCATGGGGACAGGACAGTTGGGGTCACCGGGGCTGCTCTCCTGCCTCAGTTTCCCAGAACCTGCCTGTCATGATCTGGATCTACGGAGGATCCTTCCTCATGGGGTCTGCCCAAGAAAAAAGCTTCTTCAATAACTATGAGTATGACGGGCAGGAGATCGCCATGCGGGGCAATGTCATTGTGGTCACCTTCAACTACCGCCTCGGGGAGCTGGGCTTCCTCAGCACTGGGGACGCCAACCTGCCAGGTGTGCTGGGTGCCTTGGGCCGGGGTGAAGGAGTTGGTGGGGGCCCTTCAGTACCGCTTTCTCCCAACAACTACTGACAGCCTCCCAGACAGACCCAGAATTCTATTGGCAGAGCAGGAAGCTGGGGATGGACAGTGAGACACAGGAGCCCATTGGCAGCTGTAGCGAGAGAAGAGGCTGCCAGCCCGGCAGGGACCCAGGGACACTAGGGAACAGGGACAGGGACCCAGGGAGACCAGGGAGCAGGGACAGGGACCCAGTGAGAGACAGAAGATCAGACACTGAGGTGGTGACTCAGGGGACCAAGAGCCATGGACAGACAAGAGGGACCGTGTCAGGGAGAGATGAGCAGCCTGGCCCTCCTGTCCTTGGTCCCCTACCTGAGCCCCACACCCCTCCAGCACCTCATTCATTCAGGTTCTGGGGACCCGCCCTGCACCATCCTGGGGCTTGACAGGGGCCTCCACATGGAGGATGCTCTCCCTCGACCCCAGTCCCTGATGTGCTCCCACACCCGCCCCAGGTAACTACGGCCTTCGGGACCAGCACATGGCCATCGCGTGGGTGAAGAGGAACATTGCAGCCTTCGGGGGGGACCCCGACAACATCACCATCTTTGGGCAATCAGCCGGAGGTGCCAGCGTCTCTCTGCAGGTCTGGGGACCTGGGAAGGCGGGTCTTCCTCCCAGGGTGCTGGGGAGCAGATGGGGGCTGTGGGGACCAGCATGAAGCTGACAATCTTGCAGTTTCTGGCTGAGCCTGGGTGTGGGCAGGAGCGGCGAGGCCATGGTGACAGGACCTCTGTGTGTCGCAGACCCTCTCTCCCTACAACAAGGGCCTCATCCGGCGAGCCATCAGCCAGAGCGGCTCGGCAGTGGCCTCCTGGGCCATCCAGAGGGACCCTCTCCGCTGGGCCAAGCAGGTAAAGGGGAGCTGCGGTGGGGGAGGGGGAGGGTTACCTCCTGTACATGCCCTGTCCCGGTCCCCATGGCCGTCTGCCCCGCAGTGGCCTCACCTACCTGTCTCCCCCCAACCCCAGATCGCCAGGACGGTGGGCTGCCCTCTGGATGATACCGCCAGGATGGCCAAGTGTCTGAAGGCCACCGACCCCCGGGCCCTGACACGGGCCTATAAGACGAACCCATTCGGCATGGCGTGTGAGTGGGGGCTCCACCTGGGGGGCCGGCCATGCTTCCCAAGAAGTGAGGAAGTGCCGGGTCTGCGGCCTGGCCCATCACCCGCTCACTGGCGCCTGTAGGCAGCGACATGCCACCATGGCCCTGAAGCCTGTGTGGCCCCACTGGCTTTGCTGAGGGCACCATCCCGCCGTCTTATCCTCCCTGGGTCCGACCCCTTTGGGAAGCGGGTGCGCATTTGGGCGCACCCCCAACCATGCCGCGTACAGTCATTTGCACCCAATTGTAAGGACCAGAACAAGCGCCTTTGAACTAGTACCAGCAGTCCCCTCTGGTGGTCCTTGAGTTCTGAAAGGTTGGCGACCGCTGACCTAGCCGACTGCTGACTCTCCTGAGCCAGCCGTGCGGTCTCTTCAGGGGACATTCAGGCTTCCGGGGGGAGGGGGAGGAAATGCGGACCTGGCACAGGGCCTGGCTCACAGACCAGCACAAGCCAGCCCTCACTCCAGCGGTTCCTCAATATCTCTTGGTCTTCCTCCTCCCGATTCTGGCCGAGCAAGAAGAGAGGGAGACAGGGACGCCCACTCCTGGACGGGACAGGCGGGCCTCAGGCCCAGTGGCTGTCAGCGGGATGGTTTGTCCCCAGGGAGCCTGTGGCAGTCTGGGTCGCCACACTGGGGGGTGCTGACCTCTAGAGGACGGGGCCAGGGAAGCTGCTCCACACCCGCAGGGCAGCCCAGGCCTTAGAATTATCTGGCCCCATGTCAGGGGACAGGCCGAGGACCCTGGTCTGGATCAGAGGAGGCAGGGGCTGCATCCGGGCAGGAGGCCTGGCAGGGGGTCTCTGGAAGGTGCTAGAACCCGCTGCTCTCCATGCAGCCGACGTGTTGGTCCTCGTCCCTGTCATTGATGGAGACTTTATCCCTGATGAGCCCATCAACCTTTTCGCCAACACGGCCGACATTGACTACATCGCTGGCACCAACAACATGGATGCCTACTTCCTTGTCAGATTATTCATACCGGCTGTCGACATTGACCTGCTGACCATTACTGGGTGAGTAGGGCGCAGGGCCCAGGGTGGTACCTGTGGGCACTTGGAGAGGCATCAGCTGAGGGAGGAGGCCAACAGGTAAAGCGGGCCATCTGCAGTCCCCTGGGGTGGGGTAGGGGTGGAGGTGGGGGTGCATGTGGGTTCCCTCTCACTTGCCGGGTTGAGGGACCAGTGCCGACTTGGTCCCTGCAGGGAGGACTTCTTCAAGCTGGTCAGCTGGGTCACCATCGCAAAGGGGCCCAGAGGTGCCAATGCCACCTTTGACTTCTACACGGCGTCCTGGACCCAGGACTCCTCCCAGGAGGCCAAAAAGAAGACGGTGGTGGACTTTGCAACCGACTACTTCTTCCTGATGCCCACGAAGATAGATGTGGCCCAGCACAGAGCCAACGCCAAGTGAGGGCTGGGACAGGGGAGGCCTGGGTCATGCACCTGCCCAGCAAAGCCTCCCCAGTGGGCGGCTCAGGGGGTCAGGGAGGCCTGGGAAAGCCGGGAAGGGGTCCCAGCGGTGCCTGCACCATCTGCCCTGACCAGGCCTGATGAGACTTGAGAAGGCCCCTGCTCACATCCCTGCTTAGGGGCCTTTACAGTGCCCTCCTCAGCCCACAGGCCTCCCCTGGAAGCGCCTACAGCCTGCCGCCTCCCCACACTGAGGGGAACAGAACAGGGGATGCTGGTCTCTGTTGTGGGTTTGGAGTTTGCCAACATTCAAAACAACTTTGGCCTGCAGCCAGCTGGTAAACTTCCAGTGAAAACAAAAAGTAAGTTAGGAATGCTGACACGGAAGGGAGAGAAAACGATACCATCTGATGAAGATCACAAATTCATTGCAGAGAAAAGGAAGGAAGACGCCTCCATAGGCTTTGTGGAGGGAAGTGTGGATACACTAAAATCTCAAAACCCACAACCCCTCCGCCTTCCCTTCCCCAGTGCAGGGATCCAGGTCCCTCCTGAGTCTGGGGATTTCCCGGCTCCTCCTGCTCTCCCCAGGGCCTCCCTCCAGGGCCCTGCTCTTGACTGGAGGGCCCATGTGAGCTCCCTGACAACTTGGGCCGTGTCCCTCCCTCCTCAGGAGTGCCCGGACCTACACCTACCTGTTCTCCAAGCCCTCTCGCAATCCGTCTTATCCCAGCTGGGTGGGCGCCGACCACGGTGAGGATGTCCAGTACGTGTTTGGGAGACCTTTCGCGACCCCCCTGGGATACTGGGCCCAAGACAGGACTGTCTCCCGGACCATGATCGCCTACTGGACCAACTTTGCCAGAACTGGGTAAGGCGGGTGAGGCTGGGCCAGGCCTCCTGCCACCTGGGCCCACATGCCTGTCCCCTCACATACACTTAACCTCCCTGAGCCCCAGTACCCCCTGTGTGTGAGGATAGGAAGTACTGGAAGGGCCCTGGCTGGTTTGGCTCAGTAGATAGAGCCTGGGCCAGTGTCCTGAAGGGTCCCGGGTTTGATTCCAGTCAAGGGCACGTACCTCAGTTGCGGGCTCAATCCCCGGCCCTGGTGGGCGTGTTGGGGATGTCTCTCTCACATCAATGTTGCTCTCTCTCTCTGCCTCTCCCTTCTTTTCACTCTCCATTGAAATAAATGGAATACTATCTTTATTGCGGGTAAAACTAAGGGGGGGAGTCTGGCTGGGCCTCAGTTCACGCACATGCCCAGCCCATGTCCAGGTGATAGTGAGGCCCTGGTGGATCGGGTCAGCATGGAGGTCTCCAGCCTCCTGTGAGCCCTCAGACCCCACACGGCCTTTTCTCTCATCTGCAGAGACCCCAACCAGGGCCACATGGCTGTGCCCACCCAATGGGAGCCCTACACCCAGGAAAACGGCAACTACCTGGAGATTAACAACAAGATGGATGGCCAGTCCATGAAGCAGCACCTGAGGAGCAACTCCCTGCAGTACTGGACCCAGACCTACCAGGCACTGCCCACCGTCAACGAAGACGAGGCTGGCCCTGTGCCCGCCTTGGACGATGCTGAGGCCGTCCCCTGAGCCCCCCACTGGTGACTCTGAGGGGGCTCAGATGTCCGCAGCCATCAGCTCTAATGTCCTCATCCAAGAGGCCACCTCCCTCCCCAGCTCTTCCTGAATAAAGCCGCTTCTCTCTCTGGCAACCCTCTTTGCCCTCAATCCCTCAGCTGCCCGTACTGTCTCTGCACGTGTCCTGCTCAGGAAGTGGGGTGACCCCTCATTTATACGGAGGAAAGAGGGTCAGAGAGGCATCAGCGCCAGGGCGGAGCTCAGGCTGCTGGCCCTGAGCGGGGCCCCCGGACCCATAGGCAGTTGCATCTGGACCAGTACAATGGACTCAGATTCGGCCATGCCCTCAGGATGCGGGGAGCGTGCTCTGTTTAAAGAGAATGGCCTGGGGAAGAAACGGATTCGCCTCCAGCTGGATCCCAGGCAGAGACAGTAGTGCATCCCGCTGGGCTCAGAGCAGAGGGTACAGGGTTGGGCCTTGGGTGCCCACCGGCAGGGCCAGGGGTGCTACCTGCTGGCTCTGGCAGAGTCCGGAGGGGAGCGGCAGGCAGAGGTGAGACGCAGGGCCATGGCCACCTCAGCAAGGTCTGGGACAGGGCACCGCCTGCACCGAGGGCTCCCCCATCCTCACCTCACATGGCCCGGGCAGTGGGCACTGTGGACCCCCCTGTTTTAGACAGTTACTGTGAGACAGGCTCACCTGTCCGAACTCAAATAGAGACTCGGAGACAGAAGTGCGGTGAAAGCGAGACCTTGAATGCGCTCTGGGGAGCGGGTGTCCGCCCATTGCACAGGCTCACCTGGGGCGGGAACACAGTCCACTTAATCGGCCGTCCTCGGTTCCTCATTGGCTGAGTGCTATGGGCTCAGCTGTTTCCTGACACGTCGACTCGGTCCTCCCATTGGGCCATTTAATAAAATTGGGCTGAGGCCTTTTCTAGTTGCCTCCCCCTCCCCCTGTCTAGCTGCGGCCGGTGCCTGGAGGGTCTCCACCATGATGCCAGCCCACGCCCACAGGGCCTTGGTCTCTCATCCTCATCCCTCCCCCTCCCTTCTCTGTGCCTGGGGAGGTTCAGCCACCGCTTCCATCAGAAGCTGGCCATGCTGGCCCATGTCCTACAGCGCCAGGGCTCCAAGAGGGCTCACGTGCCCCAGGCCCTCACAGCGAGGACTCAAGCCCAGGTCTGAGACACCAAAGCTCACCAGGTCAGCTCAGAGCAGGCGTGAGGGCTCAGAGGAGAGAAGGCTCCTGCTGGGGTGTGCATGGCAGGGGCAGCTCAGGGCACCAGCCGGCCACCCTGATGCACACGGTCCAGTGTTTCCCTGGCCAGGCGGTGGGAACAGCGGCCAGTGTGGGTGGTGTTCCTTCCGCCCTCCCATCCTCATCCTTCCACCTCCCCCACGAGAGGTTCCAAGCGCCCACCTCCCCATGGCAGAACCACAGCACAGCCCTGGACAGCGAGGGCAGCCAGCCAGGGGCTGCGGGCTCTCAGGGCTCCAGCCCGTCTACCCTTCAGGACCAGTGAGTCTAAACTGGTCACAGCCCGAGAGGAGGACCTCAGACCTCACAGCCCTGGGTTCCTCTGGGCCAGCGGGGAGGGGGCAGGAATCAGCACGTTTATCCTGCAAACCCGCACTCACCTGGGACTCCTCAGACCACGTGCGGGCAGGCGAGGGGGGCGGTCCAGCACCTGGTCCTGGGTGAAATGAAGCCTGTGAAGAGCGGCAGCTCCTGGTTCCCGGGGCCCAGCTGTCGCCTTAAATGAGCTGCATCACACATCCTTCCCGGGACACAGCGCCGCCAGAGAGGCCTTCCCAGGACAGGTTCCCCGAGGGTTCCAATCCCGTAAAGGAAGGCCCGGCCCTGGAGAACAGAATGCGAAGTCCCCGACAGAGGCCCCTGACCACTACTCCCCGCCTCGCCTTCCCAGTGGCAGCTGTGATCTGTCTACACTCCCCCACTTAGTGCAGGTGGGTTCCGTTCTGAACTTGAATTCTACGAATTCCTCCTGGTGGGCAGCAGAAACCACAGGCCCAGCCAAACTCCTCCCTCTTCTGCCAAAGGAAGGCAGCCTCGCCCTGGGTCAGGAGCTGGTCCTTGCAACTGTTACTTCTTAAGAATTGGGGTAAGGGGGTGGATAAGAGATCAAGCAAAGGGCTTGTATGCAGGCATATACACATAACCAAGGACACAGGCAGTAGGGTGCGGGGACGTGCTGGGGGACAGGGGTGGCTGGGGAGCAGTCAGTGGCAGAAATGGGAGACATATGTAATACTTTCAACAATGGAGTATTTAAATTTTAAAAAATTGGAGTCAAATATACATAACATGAAGTGTGCCGAGCCGGCATGGCCAGGGGTGAACTGGGAGCGGTGAAGGATGGAGGAAAGACGGACAAGAGAAGAAGGCTGGGGCTGGGTGGGAGGCTCCTCTCGGATGGAGAGACAGCGCCACAGCCTGCAAGCCGAGTCTTTATTTTATCGGATTCCACGAGGCAAAGTAAGGGCGTGGTTACAATTCGTGGGTTTCGAGTCCACTCCGTTACATGCACCTGGTCAGGCTTTGTTGACTTGCTGCACCTCCACAGCCCACACCACTCAGCCACGTGGGACCACAGGTTCGGACCATAAGGGCAAGCTCACAGCCACAGCCTTTGGCCATCATTGTGCTGGGACTTGCCCGTGGCTTTGCCTCGAGAGGACCTGCCCTCTCACTGGTCCCAGGCTTGAACCTGTCCGAACGCTGTAGCCCAGTGATGGCGGACCTTTTGAGCTCGGCGTGTCAGCATTTTGAAAAACCCTAACTTAACTCTGGTGCCGTGTCACATAGAGAAATTTTTGATATTTGCCACCATAGTAAAACAAAGACTTACATTTTTGACATTTATTTTGTATATTTAAATGCCATTTAACAACGAAAAATCAACCAAAAAAATGAATTCACGTGTCACCTCTGACACGCGTGTCATAAGTTCGCCATCACTGCTACAGCCGCTCTCCACAATAAAGCACCCTGGTTTAACTTCTCAGGTGACATTCATTGCAGTCACACTATTGTGCAACCATCCCCACTATTTCCAAATCTTTTTTTTTTTTAATTAAATCTTTATTGTTCAGATTATTACATTTGTTCCTCTTTTTTTTTCCCCCCATAACTCCCCTCCTCCCAGTTCCCGCCCCACCCTCCGCCCTCACTCCCCACCCACTGTCCTCATCCATAGGTGCACGATTTTTGTCCAGTCTCTTCCCGCATCTCCCACACCCCTTCCCCCCCAGGAATAGTCAGTCCATTCCCTTTCTAAGTCCCTGATTCTATTATAATCAACAGTTCATTCTGTTCATCAGATTATTTATTCACTTGATTCTTAGATTCACTTGTTGATAGATGCATGTTTGTTGTTCATAATTTGTATCTTTACCTTTTTCTTCCTCTTCCTCTTCTTAAAGGATACCTTTCAGCATTTCATATAATCCTGGTTTGGTGGTGATGAACTCCTTTAGCTTTTCCTTATCTGTGAAGCTCTTTATCTGACCTTCAATTCTGAATGATAGCTTTGCTGGATAAAGTAATCTTGGTTGTAGGTTCTTGGTATTCATCACTTTGAATATTTCTTGCCACTCCCTTCTGGCCTGCAAAGTTTCTGTTGAGAAATCAGCTGACAGTCGTATGGGTATTCCCTTGTAGGTAACTGAGTTTCTTTCTCTTGCTGTTTTTAAGATTCTCTCTTTATCTTTTGCTCTTGGCATTTTAATTATGATGTGTCTTGGTGTGGTCCTCTTTGGATTCCTTTTGTTTGGGGTTCTCCGCGCTTCTTGGACCTGTAAGTCCATTTCTTTCACCAGGTGGGGGAAGTTTTCTGTCATTATTTCTTCAAATAGGTTTTCAATATCTTGCTCTCTCTCATCTTCTGGCACCCCTATAATTCTGATGTTGGTACGCTTGAAGCTGTCCCAGAGGCTCCTTACACTATCCTCGCATTTTTGGATTCTTTTTTCATTTTGCTTTTCCGGTTGGGTGTTTTTTGCTTCCTCGCATTTCAAATCATTGACTTGATTCTTGCACTCCTCTGGTCTGCTGTCGGGAGTCTGTATAATATTCGTTATTTCAGTCCGTGTATTCTTAATTTCTAGTTGGTTCCCCAATATAAGATCGAGGGTCTCATTAGTTTTCTTGTAGATCTCATTAAGTTTATCGGCGGCTTCTAAACAGTTCTTGAGAGACCTTAAAAGTGTGGTTCTGAACTCTATATCTTCCATTGACAATTTTGTCCTGTTTCTTTGTCTCCACATTTTGTTATGCTTCCTTGGTGCACCCCCTAGTGGTCTTTGTTCACAGTCTTATAGTTAAATCTTGATTGTTGTAGCTAATTCCAGGGAGGGTTTGACCTCCAGGCCAAGTGGCTATGAGAATCAGCTGTGTCAGCAGTGAGAGAACTTCTGTCCTCTAGGGAGGTGCTAATCTAGCCTTTGCCTGAGGCTATCCCGCAAATGCCTCTGTGCAGGGCTTGGGCAGGGCGGGTCGCACAGGATCAACAGGGTGGGCCTGAGAGAGCAGTTATGGCGGCTCTCAGTCCTGTCCCCAGGGGCTCTGCCTCTCTGAGTCCCAGCACCCGCTGCAAAGCTCAGAGAGAAAGCTGCACTCGCTCTGACCGAAGCCAGACAGTCCCGCTTCTCCCGTTTGAGTCTGGGTCCCTAGAGACTCGCCCGGATCTGGAGTTCAGAGTCTGCGACTCCCTCCCGATTGAAAACGCCAACCGCGCCCTCCGCCGCCAGCCCGCTCCGCGAACTCCGCACCTCAGAATTTGACTTCAGCACTGCGCCTCCTCTGAGTGTCCGTATGCGTTTCTCTTTCCTCCTAGTTGTAGGACTTCCACTCAGCCAGCGTTCCTGTGGTTCTGGGTGATGTCCCTTCCGTTTTTTGGTTTCACTTTTGAAGTAGTTGTTCAAAGCAGCAAACTCCGGCGTTAACCTATGCCACCATCTTGGTTCCTCTATTTCCAAATCTTTCCATCACCCCAAACAGAAACTGTGCACCCATTCAGCAGCATCTCCCCTCCCCAAACTCCCGCTAGCCTATTCTATTTCTTCTAAATTTGCCTATTCTAGATATTTTTTTTATTGATTTGTTTTTATTTTTCTTATATTTTTATTGATTTCAGAAAGGAAGGTAGAGGGAGTGATAGAAACATAAATGATGAGAGAGAATCATGGACCGGCTGCCTCCTACACGCCCCCTACTGGGGATGGAGCCTGCAACCGGAGCCTGTGCCCTGACAAAATCGAACCGTGACTGCCTGGTTCATAGGTCGATGCTGCTGAGCCACGCCGGCCGGGGGGGGGGGGGGGGGGGGGGAAGGGAGTGAGAGAGAGACAGGGGATCGAACCCACAATCCAGGTGTACGTCCTGACTGGGAATTGAACCCATGACCTTCTGGTGAGTGGGATGATGCTCCCTCCAACGGAGCCACCCGGCCAGGCGTAGACACCCGCTGAACGTGGAATCCTGTTTTCCGGGGACATCGTGTTGTCGTGGGGATCAGAAGTCACTCCTTTTTGTGGCTGAGTGACATCCCAGTGTATGGTGTTTGATGCAGAATCGCGCCTGTGCTCTCAGAAGCCTTTTTATTTCTGAAAAGTCCTTAGTAACGCCGCCCGCACGGCCCTGAGGACGGAGCCTGGTCAGGCCTTTCCGCGTCCGAGTCTGTGAATTGCTTTCCCTGGAACGAGGCTGGTCTCCTGGGCCTGTCAGTTGCGGAGCAGCGGGGGCTGAGCACCACGGGCGGGAGTCTGAGGGCCCAGGGTGCAGCCCGTCCCTGGGGGAACTCCCCAGCGAAGTCTGCATCGCTGGTGGTGTGCGGTCCCTGGCTCCTGTCCTCTGGTCTCTGTGGTCAGCGTGTGACCCGCCAGAGACCTTGTCACCTGGTCAGGTGCAGCGGGCACCCCGGCTGCTGTGTCTGATGAGGTGCGAGAGCCCCGCATTTGGTGATTCTGGTGGGTTCCCCTCCCAGCTTAATGGCTGTCTCCTGGAGCGATGACCCCCGGAGCTTCTTACTCCATTTCCTGTCTCACTTTGCCTATTTTAGATATTTCTTTTCTTTTTTAATTGATTTTTTTAGAGAGGGAGGGAGGGAAAGAAGCATCGATGGGAGAGACAGGGGATCACCAGTGTAATTTTTAAAGACACCCATATTTCAGAGGTGGTCGCTATGCCCTGTGAAAGGCCCTCGCCCCCTCCCACCGGGGGTCCTGAGGGTTGGGTCTCAGCTCGCTGCCCAGTTCATGACGCCCCAGTCACCACACACCCTGTGGAAGGTGGAATGGGGGGGTGGGGGGAGAGTCTGTGGGAGCCAGAGACGGCCGCCTGTCTGCTTCCTGCAGAGAAGCCGACAGCCCCCACCGCTTCTTGTCTGAACACAGACCGGGCAACTGCGTGTTGTTTAAAGGAGCACAGACCTGTCTGGCCAGCCTGGCTCAGTGGCTGAGTATTGATCTGTGAACCAGGAGGTCACAGGTTCGATTCCTGGTCAGGGCATATGCCCGGGTTGTGAGCTTGATCCCCAGTGGGGGGTGTGCAGGAGGCAGCCGATCAATGATTCTCTCTCATCATTGATGTTTCTCTCTCTCTCTCCCTTCCTCTCTGAAATCAATAAAAATACATTTTTTAACAAATAAAGGAGCACAGATGAAAGAACAAAAGCGCCACCTCCAGGGCTATCGTAGAAACAGGGTTTTAATATAATATCCAAGTCTAGCATTTACTATTTACAACAAATAAATATTGCCCCTCCCCAACTGGTAAACATGATTTTTGCCTTTTATACAAATATCCACCCCCTCCCTTCCCCCCAATCCTCCTTTCCCCCGGCCCCGCCCGTGTGGTCCCGAGAAGCCCGGGAGGCGCCAGGGGACTCGCGGGCCTGGTCCTCACTCACAGGTGAGGAGGGTCCCTCCTCCCCGAGGGGGGCCAGGCTCACATGCGGGGCTCCCGCACTCCGTGGCCTGACGGTGGATCTTTGGTGCAGCCTGCGGAAGGCTCGAGTGGTGGAGGGGCCGGGCCCCGTGAATGGCACGGCCGGTGTCCGTGGGCGCGAGGAGAGAACCGCAGTGGTCAGATCCAGTGGATGCGCGGGTGCCCTGGGCTGCCCGTGGGCACAGGTGGCAATGACCCACACCTGGGAAGGTGTGAGGGAGGTGTAGCGAGGGCGTGCCCAGTGGCGGGCAGGGCTCCGTGCCCGTGGCAGCTCCTGGGCCAAGTCGGCTAGTCCTCTGGCTTCAGAGAGCGGAAGGCACCTAAGGCGGCAAGTGGTCCCGGGAGGCCAGGTCAGCCTGCTGACGGGCAGGCGTCAATCCCGGCAGCAGGAGGTCCAGGGAGAAACTGGAGTCGGGGCGGGCGGCCCGGTGGCAGGCTGGGCAGAAGGTGCCCGCCTGGCCTGGGCCAGTGTCGTCGGTAAGTGCTTGGTTGCCCAGCCTGCCAGAGCCTGGAGGGCAGCCCTGTGGCTGGGCAGCGCCAGGGACCAGCTAGAAGATGCCCTTGGCAATCCTGAGTCCCTTCTGCTTCATGCGGGGGAGAGTGGAGCTGGCGCCATGCCGGACCTTGGCCCCCTTGGTGAAGGCCCGTTTCTTCAGGACAAAGTCATAGTTGGCAGCAGAGTTCATGGCGTAGAACACGTTGGCGTTGTCCGGGATCTTCAGCTCTGGTTGGGGAGGGGAGAGGGGTGGTCAGTATGAGAGCCCCCAGGACAGGCCCGGGCTCAGCACCGAGACCTCCAACCCACCCCCAGGCCCACCAGGGACCCCTCAGCGACACGGGGCCAAGGAGACTGCGCAGGCGGGACGCCGATGGAACCTCGCGACTCCTCTCCACGGGTCCGACTCCACGGCCCCGTCTCTGGAGCGGGGGGAGGGCCACCCAGGCTGCCCCCTGGCCCGCTGCTTTCGCTGACCAGGATCTCAAGCAGGAATAGGTTCTTTAGACCCCAGAACACCTCCGCGAACCCCACCCTGCTCAGCACGAGAGCGCTGGGCCCAGAGAAGGGCAGACCGCTGTGCCGCCGGGGAGCCAGGCACCCCCAGGCCCTGACGCTTGGCTCCTGTTTCCCACCCGCCGGCTGCCCTGCCAGGCCCCCCCGCCCGCTGGAACCTGTGCCCACTGCCCCGTGTGGCTCTCTGGGCCAGTGATGGCGAACCTTTTGAGCTGGCGTGTCAGCATTTTGAAAAACCCTAACTTAACTCTGGTGCCGTGTCACATAGAGAAATTTTTTGATATTTGCAACCATAGTAAAACAAAGACTTCTATTTTTGATATTTATCTTATATATTTAAATGCCATTTAACAAAGAAAAATCAACCAAAAAAACGAGTTCGCGTGTCACCTCTGACACACGTGTCATAGGTTCGCCATCACTGCTCTAGGTCCTTCACCTGGGTCGGCCTCACGTCCCACCTCACGAAGACGGTGCAGGGAGGTGAGAGGGGCTTTAGAAACCAACTCTGAGATCATGGGGGCCTGGCTGATGGTCGGGGCTCATGTCGGGGAGCAGCTCAGGGGGGAGGACGTGGGGGGTGACGTTTACAGTTAACCTTTATGGCACACGTATGTCCCAGGAGCGTATACCAGGGTGGGCAAAAGTAGGTTTACAGTGCCCACATGGAAAACAAAACAGTAATTAAAAAATAAAAGAACGAAGGCTGTGCTTGGTGTACTCACAACTGTAAGCCTACTCCCCGCCCTGGCTGTGTTACGTCCCTGTGGGAGGTGGACACGGGAGCTGGCTGGGATCCTGAGCTCTGGCCTCTGCCTCAGAGTCTGTGCTCTCCCGGTCCCTTCCCTGGGGTTTAGGGTCCTGAGCTGCCCCCCAGCAGCCTCTGCCTTGGACTGAATGTCTGTCTCCCCCCAACATTCCTGGTGAAAGCAAACCCCAAGGCAATGGGATCAGGAGGTGGGGCTCTGGGAAGGTGATGCGCTCGTGAGGGTGGAGCCCCTGTGAAGGGGATTAGCGCCCTCCCCCACGTGCGGGCACCGCCAGAAGTCAGTGTCTGCCTCCGGGAGAGGGCCCTCGGCCGACACGGCTGGCACCCTGACCTTGGACTTCAGCCTCCAGAACCATGAGAAATAAGCTTCCGTGGTTTATAAGGCACCCGGTCTGCGGTGGCTTGTGACGCGTGCGAGTGGATGTTAACATACTTAACACTCCAGTCCACGGCAGTCACAGCTCTGCTGACGCACACACTTCCCGTCCCAGCCAGAAGGTGCCCCAGGACGGCTGTGGGCTCGGCCGCCTGGCTGCTTTTCCCAGGAGGAAAGCCTTTCTCCTTCACTGCAGCTCTGGACGGGGTTCGAGACCCGGGCCCAGAAATCCAGGGGGGCAATGAGAAAACTCTGGGGTGTCCAGGCCCAGCCAGGAGCAGGTCGGTGTGTGTGTGTGAAGCCTACCCCTCCCCTGCTGGTGCGAGTTCGGGGGGTGGGCCTGGTGCTGCTGCTGCTCCCGCCCCGCCATGCCGCCCCCCCACCTCCTGCCGCCGCGGGCCCCTCACCCCCCCTCCTGCCGCCGCGGCCCTCACCCCTGGCCCCGCTTACTTCTCTCGTCGGAAATGACCTGCACCAGCTCATACTGCTCCGGCTGCTCCTCGTCCAGGTGGTGCTTGTCCATGGCCTTGCGGATGACAGCCGGAGCCTTGTCCTGGCTGGTCACCTGGATCGGGTGGGTCGGGCCATCAGGGGGCTGCGGCCAGGAGCCCTCCAAGCCGCCCTGTACCACGCACGGGGGCTCACAGCCTCTGGCCGGGTGCTCGGTCTGGGGGGGGGGGGCTCGCCAGCTCCCCGGGGAGGCCTTGCAGTGACGAGGGGTCTTTCCCAATTGTTCCTACTCTCCATCCTCTCACAGGCCTGCCACCCTCTCCCATACTTCCTGGGCAACCAACTGCCCCTCCACAACAGCACCCACGAGCCTGGGGCCAGACAACCCTGGAGGTGGGGGCCACGGGCCGGCCAGGGGCCGCCAATGTGCCAGGCCCGCCAGGGTGGAGGCTGCCGCCGTGGTCCGCACAGGCCAGGCGGCCCCTGCTGTGTCCACCCCAAGGGCCAGAGTGCAGTGGCTTCAGACACAGGGTCATCCAGGCGACTGTGGCACGGGGCACCCTACCCAGTGGTGGGGTGTGGCGGGGACCCCCACAGGTCAATCCCACTGGATGGATCTCGACCTTCAGATTCCATGCAGTGTCTGATCGCTGGCCACTCTCCACACACACACCCGGCCACCAGCCTGGCACCAGCCCGTCCCCCGGAGACAGTCATAGGTCTCTCTGCCCTCCTCTGCTCTGACCTCCAGTGACTCCCGTCCCCCCAGCCCCCGACACTTCCCTGACCCTCTTACCCCTGGGCCCCGGGCCTGCTCGCTGCCCTTCCAGCCCCTGGGAACCCCCCTCCTTGGGACACTGCCCGGTGCTCCCCGAGACCTGTTCCCTGGCTGTGATCAGACGTCTACTGCCCTCATCCGGCCGCCGAGCCTGGCCTCTTCACTCCGTCCACCCTGACCCGCTGGAAGGAGGGCGGCCGGATGGGCGTCCAGTCCTGTGCTGCCTGGCAGAGGGGGGCCCGGGCACCGCCGCCCGCTCACCAGGATGCTCTTGTACATGTTGCCGTTGTCCACGTCCAGGCTGACCCGGATGATGCAGCAGTCGCCCACCTGCTGGTTGTAGAGCGGCAGCGAGGCGCTGTAGCTGCTGACCCCCGAGACGGAGCGCTTGTGGGTGCGGGCGCTGGCCACGGGCGTGGTGGAGGCCGAGGAGGAGGAGGCGCTGCTGGACGCCGAGCTGATGCCCGAGGTCTCCGGGGACGACTGGGAGGCCGACTCCCAGAACTGTGGGGACGGCACGGTCAGCAGAGGCCCCGAGCCCTGCAGGGCGCCCCAGGCGGGGACCCAGCTCTGGGGGCTTTGAGGGGCTTCCTGGCCCCTTTTGTGGGTGTGGGGGGGGGGGACACTGGAACCCGGAAAGGAGGGGCTGCAAAGGGCTGGGGGGCAGTCACCTTCTTTTCCTGGCCGTCGGGGGACTCAGGGACAAAGCTCATGGTGATCTCCTCCACGTCGGAGCTGGAGGAGCCGGCCGAGTGGACGCTGAGCGCGTCGGCAATGTCCCCGCCGCTGAGGTAGGGGCTACACCTGAGCTGGTCGCAGGATTTGGAGTGCGAGCTGCCGCTGGTGCTCAGCTCCGTGCTGGGGGCCTGGCGGCTGGAGGGAGGGCTGGGTTACTTGTGGGAGGCCTCCCCGGGGACACATCCCATCCCCGCCCCCCCACACTCTGCTCCAGGCACCCCATTGGCTCAGGCCATGTGACATCCTTTAGCATTACCCCCGTTTCAGAGGAGGAAACTGAGGCCCAGGGAGGTGAGGTGACTTCCCGGGTCACAGGGCTGGTCCGTGGAGGAGCTGGGATCTCAGTTCCAGCTGGCGGCCTCCCGCTACCCCCAGGGGACCCCCAGCCCGTGGCACCCACTCGCTCCAGCGCTTGACGATGGCCGTGCTCTTCTTGGCCTTCAGGGTGTTGCTGGCCGACTCGGAGGGGGGCTCCAGCTCACACGACAGGCTGTAGCTACGGGACAGGGCGGCAGCTGTGAGCTACTGGAGCCACGCTCAGTCTCCCTTCCGGCATGTGCCAGCGGCTGGAGTGTGGGCACCCAGCCACCTCGCCAGGCAACAGGGTCAATGCTGACAAGAGCCCGTGCCGCAGGCCCTCCAGCCTGTAACGCGCCCGATCCCCGCCCGCCTCACCTCTCGGCCTCGCTGAGCCGCGCCATGGCCCGGAACCAGGCCCCGAACTGCTCCTCGGGCTGGATGCTGTAGTTGTTGCAAGCGGACTGCAGCAGCTTGATCTGGGCGATCACTTCGAATTCCTGGGGCCAGAGGGCAGGGCGGGGCGGGGAGGGCCTGAGTGGGGTGCTGGGTCACCTCCTCTTCTCTGCCCCCACCCAGGCCTGACCCGATCCTCAGCTGGGTTCCAGCAGCCCCTCCCCAGGAAACGGTCCTGGGTGCTCACTCCTGCTCCCCAACCTCCTCTGGAAGAGGGTCCCCCTTCTGCATGCAGCTCTCCCCATCAATACAACAGGAAGGGGGAAGCCAAGAGGGTGCGCTGGGGGCGTCTGATTTCCCGCCCCAAAGTGAGGGCAGTGGCTGCTCACCTTCCTCCTCTTCTCGAAGTTGATCAGTCTCCCCTGGAAGGCAGACAGCCAACGCCCATCAGAAAGTGTCCCCATGCCCATGACCACCTGGCTCCCCTCTCAGGCTGCACTACCGACAGCGAACACCAGGGGGCAGGGCATGCACACAAGCTTAGACCTTGGGTGGGTCCTGGGAGCTGGGCGCTGGGGAGACCTTCTCCTCCAACTTTCTGAGGACAGATGGAGCGACTGAATCCTCGGACAAGAAGACCCTGCTTGGCTACCACGTGGCTGACCTTGGAGGGTGTGGCCATGGGCACGGCTTGAGGGAGGGGCCGTGTCCAGCTTGGCTAAACTCTCCTGCAGCTCTGAGCCCCACGGCCAGATGGTGAGCTAGTTACCCACTGGTAAGAGGGGCAGCTGCCCCGACGCACGGGCCAGGGGCTGGGGCTCAGGGCTCGCTGAGGGGCCCTCTCTCCTCGGGCTTCAGGGCCCGCCCCGCCCCGCCCCGCCCCAGCTCACTCACATACAGGTAGTCCTTCATCGCGGTGTCCAGCATCACCAGGTCCGTGAGAAACGTGCCCAGGTAGGGGATGGTGCCCTGGATGACACCCTGTGACATCGAGGTGGTAAGTGGGGTCCACGCACTCCTCCGGGAGCCCCTCAGCCTCGGCCCCTAGCCCCAACCCCGGGCTCCCACTCAGAGCAGCCGGGGGACCCTTAAGCGCTCATCCCCCTCCTAGTGCCCATGGCCCCCAAACCCTCCAGTAACCTTCCAGGCCTGGTATCTGGCAAACCCCCAAGATGATGGGTCCCTGACCCTCCCTGCCCCGAATCCCCCGAGCCTGGGTCTCAGGGGCTTGCCCTGGTGGCTGCAACTAGTCCTCGACAGCAGCTGGTGAGGGACGGCCCTGCCAGGCCAGGTCTAAGGGGCGTGTGAGGCAGGAGGGCAGCGGGCGGGGGACTCGGGAGGCCACCCCGCGCTTCGGGCCTGGGCACACTCACCGTCTCCTTCGGCCGCTTCTGGGCTCTCTTGGGGTTCATCTCCAGGGTGGCAAACTTGGAGGTCCCCTCCTGCCAGGGTTGAGCATGGGCTCAGTGAGGCCTTCTGCCCTTCGCCCTTCGCCCCCACATGCACCCAGATCTGTCTAGTCACTTGGACCCACGCCTGGGCAGCCCCTTTGGGACCTGTCCCCTGGGCAGGCACGTGCCCTCCCCTGGGAAGTGAGCTCAGACAGAAGGGGGTAGCAAGGGCCTGCCCAGGGCACAGGCTGGACTGGGCAGGGAAGGGATGCCCACCCGACACCATCACCACCAGCCCGGAGGGCGCTGTAGGAGGGGATCGCACGGGAGCAGGAGACCTAACCCTGCCAGGCCGCCCACCTTCTAGAAAAGCCTCCCCTCTCCCAGGCCAGCCCATTCCCCGGGCCTCCTGTCCCTGAAACTGCCCCCACCTGCCCACAGCCCAAACAGGTCCCCCTCTCCCCAAAGGTCCAGACGAGACAGGCCCGGAAGTTTGCAAAGACCTTCTGCTGCGAGGCTCCGCCCACCTCACCTTGACGAGCAGCTCCCTGCTCAGCGAGTAGTTGTTCTCATCCGAGAAGATCTCCGACAGCTTCTGGAAGACGCGCACGCTGTCCCTGGGGGCGGGAGGGTGTGAGCGCAGACCCCTCTCCTCGTAGAGCCCAAGGGCCCGAGCTGCCGGGCGCTGGTCCCACGGTCCTAGGGCTCCGTGGGCCTGGGGGTGGGGCTCTCAAGTGGGTCACCTGGGAGCCGTCCCCAGTTCTACTGAGGCCTCTGTTGGGACCAGTTTTGACTTTGTGGCTCAGTCCAGGGCCTGACAGATAGGGAACCTGAGTCCTGAGGCAGAACTGCTGGCCTAAGGCCAGTGGAAGGTTTGCCCCCCCGCCCCCCCACCCCACATGTGGGCCCTGCAGGTCGCAGGCTCACCGAGGGCAGGGCCCAGCCCACCTGGACACTTCCTCCCACGTCTTCTTCAGCCGGTGGATGGAGTTGCTCTGCAGAGCGGAGAGGATGGCGTAGAGGGACGAGAAGTTCTTGAGGACCCGGCACTCCTGGGGGCAGGGGAGCAGCGTGAGGGGGGCTGGCACCTCCCCTTCTGGGTGACATGCCCGGGAGCCCCCCTCCCAGGGGACCTGTGCCCCATGAATATCGCTGGGGGGTGGGAGGGACCTGAGCTCAACCCAGGAAGGAACCTAAGGAGGAAGTGAGCACGGGGGAGGGGGGGAGGGGGGCTGGGGGGAGACAGGTCAAGGTCATTGAGGCCCTGAAACGAAAGGGCTGGTGCCACAGACCACAGCCCTGGGGGGGGGAGGGTGAAGGCGGCAAAGGGCTCCCGCATACCCTGGCCACCTCAATCCAGTGCTCCACCACCCTGGCCCGGGCCCGGGCCGTCGCGCTCCGGTCCCCGAGGCAGGTGGTGATGACGCAGTTGGCCACGCTGTTGAACTGGCTGACGGTGGCCCGGACGGTGGGAGCCAGGTGCTCCTTGCCCTTCTTGTCCCGCTGGGACCAGATGGAGCCCAGGCAGTGGTAGGGCACCACCTTCTTGAACAGCTCCTGGGGGCAGGGGCGTGTCACTCGGCTCCGCCACACCCCAGCACAGCACCGGTCCCCCCCAGTCCCAGGCAGGGCCCTGATCAGTGCTGGGGACCTGAAAGCTGAGGCTGTGGCTGAGCGGTGGGCCCCGGGCTTTGTTCCCTGCCCCGTGGACACGCGCGGGACCCGGGATGAAACGCCGGCGGGAGAGTGTGGCGTCCTCACCAGCCACACCCTAACTGCGGGCACCACACCAAGTGGCACCGGGTGGCCCTGAGCCCCTCCCTGTCCAGATGCTCATCCATTGGGGGTCCACAGCTGGAGGTGTGGCCAAGGCTGCCCTGGGGCCAGTACAGGTGCCTATTAAGTGGTGAGGCCTCCTGGGCAGATGGGGGAGCTCCCCTCCCCCGCAAACAGCCCGGCTCCCCAATTTTCTATTGTTCCACTTCCTTTAATCCTCAGTTACTCTGTGCAGAGAGGGGGTGGGTGGGGTCCCAGCTCCACAGTCCGCAGGGAAATGGAGGCCTGGGGATATGAAGCTCGCCCGGGTCACACGGTTCGCAGAGCTGGAGCTGGGGCGGGGGTGGGGGGAGGCAGGGCACCAGCTCGGACCAGGGAACGGCCGTGTGGGCAGCAGATGCCAGAGGAAGGTGCGCCCTCCTGCCCGCTGAGCAGAGCTGCTCACCGCGTCCATCAGGGTGAACTGCTCCGCCACCAGGTAGGGAGGAAATGCCAAGAGGTGAGGCCTCTCCTCGCTGAGCCCGTTCTCTGCAGCCACAGGCGAAGGCCAGGAAGGCTCTGGTGCTGGAGTCGGCTCTAGCTCCAGAGTTTGCGACAGAGCCGGTTCCAGCTCTGCAGTTGCTGTTGGAGTGGGTCCTGGGGCTGGCTCTCGCTCTGGAGCTGGTTCAAGAGCGGGCTCAGGCTCTCCAGCCAGCACTAGCTCTTGCTCTGATGCCAGCACTGGACTGGACACTAGAGCTGGCGCTAGACTGGATGCTAGAGCTGGCGCTGGAGCTGGCTCCTGCTCTGAAGTTGGCACAGGACTGGATGCTAGAGCTGGCGCTAGACTGGGCGCTGGAGCTGGCGCTGGAGCTGGCGATGGAGCTGGCTCCTGCTCTGAAGTTGGCACAGGACTGGGTGCTAGAACTGGTGCTGCAGCTGGCTCTAGCGCTGGAGCTGGTGATAGAGCTGTAACAGGAGAAACGTTCAGCAACACGCCTGCTTTCCCAAGACAAAAACCACGCCACTGCCTTCCAGAGAAGCCTCAGCCCAGGACGCTTCCCCACCCGCAGTCAGGTGGGTGGTCCGAGGCCAGTCTCTGCTCCTGGCCTGCCCACGCCAGCCTCTGGAGGTTCCTCTGTGTCCAGCACTGACCCCGCCCCAGGGCCCCCCCATTCTCCTCACCCTCCAGCTCCGCCTCCGTGAGCTCCGTGCGCTCCAGCTGAGCCAGGAGCAGGTGCGCGCGGCGCTCCAGGTCCGAGCCAGGCATGTTGAGCTGCACGTAGGCCACCAGCTGCTTGAGGCAGGGGAAGCCCGGGGGCTGGTAGAAGTCCTCCGAGTACTGGTCCAGCCAGGTGCCCAGGATGGAGGAGATGGCACTGGGCGGGGGATGGGGGCAGCAGAGTCAGAGGCCTGGCCCCCCTCCATGCGGCCCTCCCATGGCCCTGTGGGGGTTGGACTCTGGGCCCGTCCCTGTCCCTCCAGCGGCCAGTGCCCCTGTCCACCCAGCCTGGTGAGCAGGCAGGGTGCCCTCCATTGACCGTGTGACCACTTCCCCTGCCCGGAAAGCCTGATACCCTCTCTATCTATCTCCAGCACCCCCCACTGGACCGTACGCTCCACCAGGTCAGGGAGGGGCTGCCTGCTCGGTCCTGGCACAGACTGGCACACAGTGGGTGCCGCCTAACCATGCAGGGAGGAGGGGCCAGCAGCGAGTGCCCTGCCCAGCTGTCACGGCCCTCGTGGCAGCTCAGCCTCAGCTGCTGCCTGATGTGCTGCCCTATTCTCTGTGCCTCGTCTTCCCTTGACACTGTCCGCGGGGAGCGGGCGCAGCTGGGCTGGGAGGACGAGGTGGGGCCGGGTGTGAACCGGCGCTCCCACACCACCTGTCCTGGGCACCCAGACAGGGACAGGGCAGGGACGGGGCGAGAAGGGCTGGGCGGGCTGTGGGGGGACGGTTCTCTCTGGGGGGCTGGCTCTAGGTCCCCAGCCTCCCTCTGCCCCCTGGGGCCCGGGGCCCACCCACAGCTCCCCACTCTCCCTCCTGCTGGAGCCCTCAGCCCCAGGGGAGCGGGGCCAGGGTTCTGCCCACCCCGCAGCCTCGGAGGCCCTCCCAGGGCCCGAGCGCACTCACTTCCTCAGGTGGTCCTGGGGCCCGCCGTCCTCGTGGGGGTAAGGGAGGATGCATCCGTACCTAGAGGAGGCGGTGAGGGCGTCACACCTACCGAACCTGCCGGGCCGGCCGCTGTGACGGGCCACCCGCCCCCCGCTGGGCCGGAGCCTGGAGGGCCGGGGTTTCGCTGCGTTTTGCACTGAATTATGTTCTGTGCCCAGAAAAGTGCCCAGACACAGGACGGGCCTCACAAATACGTTTGTGGGATGAATGAACCCCAACGGGCACCTCACAGATATCCGAGTAGGCCTGGGGCCCCCAGCCTGCCCCCAGGGCCCTTGTGCTGGCGCTCAGGCAGGGGACCCCGAGAGAGAAGCCGGAACCTCTACTCAAATGAGAGCTGTTCACCCCAGGGCACAGGGCAACGAGGCTGGAGGCAGAGAGCGGCTTTGGCGGGAGAGTTCGGTCAGCCCCTGGCAGTCCCGACAACCTGGGAGGTGGCTTGTGTTCACATGAGCAAACTGAGGCTCAGAAAGGGCAAGTCATTTTCCCGGAGACGCACAGCAGCAGGTGGGGGAGCCCGTGCTGCCGAGGGCGGGCGCTCACCGTTTGAACAGCAGGTCCAGGACCTGCTGGGTGGTGGTGAAGGTCCGGTAGGTGCACAGGAAGATGGTGACGTAGGAGAGGTCGCTGCCCTGGAAGGCGGGCACCAGGTGCTCCACCAGCTTCTCCAGCGTGCCCGCCTTCACCGTGCGCACCTTGCAGGTCTCGTACAGGCTCAGGGCCGACTCATTTTCACACTGGGGTGGGCAGAGGAGGGCCATGTGGGCAGGGGCAGCAGCAGGAACCCCCAGAAGGGTGAGGGCTGGAGCGCAGATGAGCGCCCAAGCTCGCGGGGACTTGTGGCAGGTGGGATGTAAGTGTCCCCCCAGAAAAAGGTTCTCACGTTTAAAAGTGGATCTGAGGGGGTGACGGGAAAGGCCAGGCCTGCCGGCCATGTGCTAGCTGAGCAGGACAGCCCCTCCCTGTGGGAAGAGCATCACCCAAGCACCCTGGCAGGAGGGAGCAGCACCGCAGGGCACGCGGGCACTCAGCGCAGGGCGGTGCCAATGGCCACAGAGCCTGACCGGGTCCCAGGCCCAGAGGGGCTGGATCACCGTGGTAACCGGCCGCCCTTCCGGAAGGCCGGCCTCGACTCCGACCTGGAGGGGCCACGGGCTGTGCTCGCCAAGAGACCAAGTTACAGGCAACTGTACCGAGCAGCCAGCCCCCACCCCACCCTTTTTGGGGTGAAAACAGCCCTTCCTAAGTGTGGGGATGTTAAGGCTCGGAGGTGTGGGAGGACAGACAGGAGGACAGCGGGGAGCAGCAGCCAAAACAGGAAACACGGGCCAGACGCACAAACACTCCCAAACCAGCACGAAGGGAAAAGGGAAGCCAGTGGAAGTGGCCTTTCTGATGTTCACACAGATGTGCCAGCAGCGGCTGCACCTGGCGGGGGGCGGGGCTGATTCCTTTGGGAGCAGGACTGTGGGGCCCAAGGGCAGGAAAGCCCTGGGAGCAAGTGGGTGCAGTCCCAGGGCGGCAGGTGGAACCCGGCGCCCCACACTCACCCCGAGCCGGCGCTGGCCCTTGCTGGCCGTGGGGTGCACCTGCACCTTGCGCAGGGAGATGGAGTAGACGACCCCGTTGACCAGCTCCTCGCCGATCTCCTGCGTGGAGCTCTGCAAAGACAGCGCCCGGCGCGGGCGGGGGTCAGGGCCCTGCCGGCCGATGCTGCAGGGGGTGCCCCCTGCACCCTGTTCCCCGGGGGAGGCCCCGATCAGTGGCCACACACACCTCAGACCCAGAACGAAACAGGAGGACAGCCTGAGAAGGGGACCCATATCAGGGCCACCCCCTCCGGCCCTGCCGGCCAGGAGCTGGGTGTGGACAAGACGAGGCCCCCCCCCCAACAACCTGCCCCTGCCCAGGGTGCCCCCCAAGACAAGCACTGCTGCTGGTCACCTCACAGGTGGTATGGGGAGGCGGGGAGGAGAGCAACCTGTCGGAGTCACGTTGCTGCAGGCGAGTGGCCACTGGGACCCGACAGCCAGGCACCCAGGGGGACGTGCGGCCCTCCCTCCACCCCTCCTCCGCGCCGCCTGCCCCGACCCCAGCAGACCCCGCAGGAGAGCCGCTCCTCCCCGTCCAGCCCTGGAGCCAGCATCACAGGTCTGGGCAGGTGCCGGGCCCCCTGGAGGCCACTTCCTTCCCGTTCTGCTCATTCATGGCCTCGTGCCTTCTTGGGCAACAGAGGAGTTCCCAGCTCCCTGTCAGCATGTGCGCGGGGACAGGGCGGGGACAGTGCTGACGCGCAGGCTGCCGGCCGGGGTTCTGCAGGACCCAAAGCCACGGGACTGGCTGGGCCAGGAAGAGGGGTCAGCCGGCTGCAGCCCGGACCCCGGCAGAAAGGAAGGCCCTTGTGTTCGGAGGCAGTGGCCCCGTCCCGCTGTCACCCGGTCCCGGACGAGGCCACTGAGTCACGGCACAGCCCTCTCCCCGCTGGCCCTGTCCAGGGGAGGGTGAACTTGCAGGGGGGAAGGGGCCTAGGAGTAAAGATGCCAACCTCCGAGGGCTCAGGAGGAGCCGGCTGGGAGGTGCCAGTGGGCACACGGCCATCAATCACACGGTCAGTGACAGCAGCTGGGACCAGGCACAGGTCACTGCCCCAGGCAGGGTGGGCGTGGACCTCAGAGGAGGCCCAGTGCAAAGCGCTGACTCAGCCCGGGCCACTGACAGCCCTGTCCTGACGCCCGGGCTGCGTGGGGCCCGGGGCCGGAACCAGGAGGGCTCTGGGGGGCCCGGGAGCCATCCTCCGGAAGCCCACTTCCTCTGACCCGAGGCCGCCCCCCACTCCGGGCATCATACCAACGGGAAAGCCGCTGCAATCACACCGGCTCCTGAGCCTTCACTGCCTCCTCCAGGGAGACAGCCGGCCGTTTCCTGGAAGTTAGCAGGGAGCAGCACCTCCCACACCCACACAGCCCACAGCCCACGCTGGGGAGGCCCAGCCCTTCCAGCAGGGAGGGGAATTCCTCCTCCTGAAGCAGAAAAACAGAAACAGATGCTCCCATCCTTCCCCACACCCGCTGCCTGCCTGGAAGAGGCCCTGGGGGAGGGGGCCTGTTAGCCCTGCCACCCCCACCCAGCCAGGGCCTGGCCACCCCCACATCTCCTCCAAGTCCCAGAGGCTGCCTCCCACCAAGGCCTGGCCCTCTCCTGGGACTCCAGCCACATCTGGCCCAGCTGAGCCCACGGTCCGGCCAGTCTGGAAGCCGTGCAGGACCTGCTGCCAGAGGGCACTGGGCTCGAACCCCTCCGGAGCCCACACAGCACCTGGCTGCCCCGGCCTCCATCCAGGCCTGTGGACAGGGCGCTCCCTGGCCAGGCTAATGCGCGGGCAGGGCCAGGGTCTTGGGTCTAAATAGCGGCTCTGCACTGAGCCATGGGCCTTGCTGGCTGGGAGCAGCTGGCTGGCCCTGCCTGGGCGTCATGTGATCCCTGAGCCCTGCCCCCACCCCAGGGGCCCCCTCTGCCAGCCGACTGGGGGGCAGGGCGGGATGCTGAGCACACAGGCTGGGCTGGGGAGTCACTGGCCCAGCGGAGCGAACCCCGTCCTCCCTGTCCCCTCCCGCAGCAGCCGCAGGGACAACCCAGACCATGACAGCATCTCTGAGTGCGGGCACCATGGAAGCCGTCGACCGAGAGGCAGGCGCAGGCTCTATGGGGAGTTCCAGGGTCCTGGGCGGAGTGGGCATCTGTTCCCTGCCTCACCCCCTTGCCAGGGGAGGAAAGCAGCCGGAGCCCGGGCATCTGCCCCCAGAACCCACACATGACCCTGGGCCACCCCGTGGGCAGAGCGGGCCGCCTGGGCCAGAAGCAGCCGTGGGCAGCAGGCCCCGTGGACACTGGCAGGGGCTGGGAGCCTCAGAGAGGAGGGGATGGCCTAGCAGGCAGATGTCCTGAGGGTCGGCGTCCACGGGGCAGCCCTGAGCTGTTAGGCGGAAAGACTGTCACATGGATGGTGTGTCCTCAGTGGACAGAGCCTCCTGTCCCACCCAAGCAGGCACCCCAGGGCCCTGGGACCCCCTCAGAGCCGTGCCTTCCAGCACCTGGGTCCAGTGGAGTGAAGGTGGCGGGGTGCCCCCAGGCCCTGGTGAGCAGAGGCCAGCAGAATGGGCACCCGGGGTGTCCCATAGCCCCGAGCCCTGGGGGGCATCTGTTAATGTGTCACCGCATCAGCCTTTTCAGGGTGGCGGGCCGGCAGGGTGCTGTCCCCAAATGACTGCAGGCCAAGCCCAAATGCCCTCAAGGTACCACTAGGGGTTCGCCAGGGCTCCCGTGTGCATTGGGTCACCACTGTGAGCTGCTGCTTGGGTCCACCGAGTCACTGAGGCCACCCCACGGCCCTGACCGGCCACCCACCAGCCCCTGGCAGCCCTAGTGCATGAGGCCCCTCCCCAGAGTCCAGCAGACCCCAGAGCACGGTCCGCATGAAGGGCTCTGACTCCCAGCTCTGCCGAGCCTCCGCCCTCGGCCTCAGTGAGCTTGCCTGCGAAGTGAAGAGAAGAGCGTCTAACAGGGTCACAGTGGTGGCCGCGAGGCTCGAAGCCCAGACGGGCGCCTGGCACCGAAAGTGCCCAGGAAGCGGGACCTGCTGCTGCTGTGGGATGGCTGGGACGCACACAGCCCCCCCCCCCCCCACCCCCCGACCACCACCACCACCACCACCAGCTGAGGCTGAAAAACCTCCCGGGAGACCTGTAAGAGACCTGCCAGAGGCTCCGGGAACCCAGAGGGGGGCCGAGTCACCCTGGAAGTCTGAGGGTGGAAGCCAGCCGTGCAGCTTTCCGACTTTTCCTCCTTCTGCTGGAAAGCAGGAGCTCCAACGTGAGACAGACCAAGAGGGAACCCCAGGAATTCTAGGGACCAGGCCACACTCCTCCTCAGCCGTCAGGAATCCCAGGCACCCATTACACAGAGCGGGAGACTGAGGCCAGGAGGGTGACCCAGCGGACAGTGTCCAGGCTGAGGAGAGAACCAGGACTGTTCAAGTCCAAGTCCTGGCTCATCTCTTAGACCATCAGCCCAGGGCCGGGAGGATGACCCTGCTGGTGCGCTGCACTGAGCCCAAGGGCACAAAGGGGACTCAAGGTCAGCCCTGCATAAGGGTGGGCCACTCTCCTGACCCAGACACCGCAACCCACAGAGGCAGCCTTGGCTGGAGACCCCTCAGGGTGTCTGGTTTCCAGGGCAACCGCGAAGCTCAGTGATTCCAGAAATTGGAGTTTGGAGGCTGTGCTGAGCCCCCAAAGAGGCTGGCCCATCTCCCCAAGAACCCTCCCGCCAGCCGGAGCGCAGCTCTTTAAATGTGCCTCCATGGGGAGGAGAGATGGCTGGTGACGGCTGAGGAGGAGGGTGGCCCGGCCCCTGCGGTGTAGGGTGGGGCTGGCTGAAGGTCCAGTCCCCACAGCAATACCACGGACCAGTGTCCAGCACACGTGGGCACTTCCTGGGCGGCAGGCCCTCGGCACACGCGTCGCGGTTAGTCCTCCCCACACCTCACTTGATGGATGAGGAAGGAGCCGGGGGGAACGCGCCCAGGCCAGGAGCCAGGAAGTGGCAGCTGGGGCAGGGACTTGAACCCTGGCCTGTGACGCTCCTGTCCTGTGGAGACACACCCAGGCCCCGCTCTACTGGTGGCCGCTCCTGCTCACACGGATGCGGGAAGGAGACCAGGGCTGGGAAGGACTTCCCGGGGTCACACCGCCAGCCGGGGGAGGCGGCTCACCGTCCCCACTGCTCTGTCTGAGGGGACGGCCAGGGCCCCCAAGCCCGAGGTTCAGCTACAGGACACCCTGGGAAGCACCAGGCTGACCTCCCCGGAGCCGGGCAGGACACGCACCCGGGGCCCGCCTGTCGGCTCTGCCGCTGCGCCAGGCGCTGCGGGGACCGCCTGTCAGGCCACCCCTCGCTCGGTCCTCCCAGAACGCTCGGCGGAGGAACGGGCACAGGCCCATTTTACAGAAAAGGAAACCGAGGCTCAGGGCGCAGGAGCAGGTCAGGGCTGCGGCCGAGCCAGCCCTCCAGCGCCCACGCTCCCGCTTCAGCCCCCTCTCTACCCCCCCACCCCACCCCCCAGCTCCCCACCCTCCCACCCCCCCCACCCCCCCACCCCCGCTTCCAGAGGACAGCATACGCCCCAGGCGTGACTGAGAGCAGGCCGTGCGGGCGGCCCACCTTCCCGGAGAGGAAAGTGCCAGAGCAACCCCCGTGCCTGGACTCCCCACACGCAGCCCTGTGCTGGGTGCCACCGCCCTGCCCACCAGCCACCGGGCTCCCGTCCGCGCACCCCCGCCCGGCCGCCGCCTGCTCTAGGCCGCAGGTGTCGACTCTCAGACCCTCAGAAGTGGATCGGAGTCGCTTCACTGGACCTGTGAGTCCGGGAACACGGCGATTCTGGGCCTGCGAGGCTGGAGGCCCCAGCCTGGGGCAGGGAGCCACAGGCCACCCAAGGGAGCCGTCAGGGCCACCCGCCAGCAGCCCCCAAAACCGCCCTCACTGCTCGTTCAGGGGCCACCGAGGGCCGGTGCTAAATTGTCCAACGAAGACAGGGCCTGGGTCCGTCCAATTCCCAGGCGGTCCAGCATCTCCCAGGGCCGACCCCCATCCCCCACTCCCACTCCGGGCCTTCCCTGAGCGTCCGGCACCTACAGCCCAGCGCGCGCCAGTCTTCCCAGCCAGAACCAGCCAGCGGGCACCCGCCCTTCTCCTGCAGCCCGAGGAGCAAAGCAAGAGGGAGCCGCAGGGTCTGTGCGGTCCCTGCAAATGGCAGGCAGACACACAGACATGGGCGCCTGAGGCCATGCCTGGGGGCCCCCAGGTCAAGGCCCTGGGGGTTAAACTGAAGATCTGCACACAGTGTGGTCAGGAGGCCAGAGGACCCTGAGGAGGCGGGGAGCCTGGAAGGAGACCCCCTGTGTATCTCCACCCCAAGAACAGAGGAGCCCCCCTCGCTCCATCTCACCCACAGACGCTCTCAGGCCTTGCAGGCCCGCTGCCTGGGTCAGAACCCTGCCTCTGCCACCTGCTCGCTCAGAGAGGCTGTGCAATCTAATTAACCTCTAGCGCCTCAGTTGTGCCTTCTGCTGAATGGGCTGCTGATAGTCCTGAACGCAGAGGAACAATGCATGGAATCGCTCAGCACTGGGCCTCCCACAGCGTTCCGGCTCCTATGCGCTGTTATGTCAAACCCTGGGGGGCTTGCTGAGGGCTTGCTCCTTCCTGGAGGCCCCCCAGTGTGCTCTGGCCACAGCACTTGGCCTTCCTCTGGCCTCTAAGCATCCCTGCCCCTCACTTGGCCACGGCTTCTGGGCTGCCTGGGCCCGGTTCCATTTTCCCACATCTCCAGCGTCCTCCTCGTGAACTTAACGTTGCCTCGGTGGCGAGCCTTCTCTGACCCCTCTGGTCTTGAGTACACAGTCGGTGCCCAAGAGGACACAGCCCAGGGTCAAGTCCTGGCTGCGTCCTTCCCGGCCGTGCATACGTCTAGCTCAGGGGCTCTGGTCCCCTAGACAGTGGGTCTGGCACATGCCTGGAGGGCTGGATGGGGAGGTGGCGCCTGCATCCAGTAGGTGCTACAGGCCAGAGAGCTGCCCGGCCAAGGAGGGGCCTGCCGGGACACGGGGCATGGGCCGGTGACCCCCAGCGAGCACAGAACCGCACAGGCTTAGAATCAAGATGACGAGGGAGCAGATGCCCAGATGTGCGAGGACATCTGGCAGCCGGGCGAGGGAAGCACTGGCTGGAGGCTGGTAGGGAAATGGGGGGCAGGGGGAGGAAGGCAGAAACTGCCTGGGGGTTTCCAGAAAGGACAGGGCCCACAGCAGTGCTGCTGCCGCTCTGGCGCACGACAGCGGCCAGGAAACCAGCCCCAGGATGGGGGGGGGGGGGGGGGCGGGCATTGGCAGGAGGGACAGGGACTTCCCCGCCCCCTCCACCGCCCATGGTAAATGGTCATTGTGTTTGGTTTCCGGCAGTGGACTCCTCTTCTGCCAGGACCCTGGTTTTCCTGCTCCAGCCAGAAGCTTCCCCTTTGATTCTAAACAGTGGTTGGGGCCTGGATCTGGTGCTGAGTCCCGGATGGCAGCAGCAGGAGGGGGAGAGAGGGAGGGAGAGGGGGAGGGAGGGGAGGGAAGACAGAGAGAAGGCCACCCCTGGGCAAGGCTAGGGCTCAGACCTGCCTCTCCCTCAGGTCCCCAGGGATGCACACGGTCAGAGAGAGGGAGGGAGGGGGGCAGGGAAGGGGCTGAGCAGCTGGCCGCACCCTGGCCAGGAACCTGCCGGGCGCTGAGCTGAGAGCTGAGAGCGTGCAGGCCAGACCCTCCAGCACACAAAGGCCGCCTGGCTGCCAGCTGTAATGCAAGTCAGATGAGGACTGGGCTGGTGTCAGGCCTCCCAGGGTCCTGCTGCAGCCGCCAATGAAAGCCAAAGCTTGGGGTGGATGAGGGTCCCGGACACGCCGAGCTCAGGAGGAAAGTGTCTCCCAGGCTGGGGTCCCCTCCCCCCGCCCCCAGAGCTCCCCCCACGCTGGGCACGGAGACACGATTTGTCCTTGGGCAAAATCTAGGCCCTGGCGAGATACTGGGGACACGCAGAGGCACAAGACCCAGGCTGCAGACTGCCAGCAATCACAGCACACCGGGCCTACAGTGATGGGGGAGGGGGTGCAGGGCTCCAAGGGGCCTAACCAGCACGGAGGGGGCGGGGTGTCTCGGGAACTTCACTGTTAAGGCTCTGGCTCGGCCTTAACATGCCGAGCCCCTCCATCCAGGGCTGGCCTCTGCCCGGGGCCCCGTGCCCAGGCAGAGCGGGTGAGGGGCGCGTCCCTGGATCTGCTCTCTCTGCTGCAGGGGCAGGTGCACAGGCGGGCGCGAGGAAGGTATCCTCCCCCCAACCTGTGTGACCCCATGACCCACTGAACCCCACTACACAGAGCGCACCAGGAACAAGAGTCCCGCCCCCGTGAGCGACAGGCACAGCTCCCCTTCTCTGAATCCTTCCAAACCTACGGTGTGGGGGCATTTCCTTTTCCTTTTTAAAAAAATGATTATTTACTGGTTTTAGAGAGAGAGGGAGAGAGAAACATCGATGTGTTGCTCCATTTATTCGTGCATTCGTTGGTCGATCCGTATATGCGCCCTGATCAGAGGTCGAACCCTCAACCTTGGCGTATTGTACGACGCTCTAACCAACTGAGCTCCGGGGCCAGGGCTGGCGCTGGGCATTTTCTACCCAAGCAGCAATGAGTCGGTCACCCTCTGGGCCTGAGCGGGCCCTGTCCCAACCTCCCTGCCCCGACACCTGGCCCCACAGGCTGCAGGCCTGCTTCCCCTCCACCGGCCCTCGGAGCAGTCCTGAACAGCAGCTCTACCTCTGACCCTAAAGGGGGGTGTCTGGAAGGCACTGTGGTCCCGCCACCCCTGGCCATGCCAGGAGCTTGCCCCCCGAAGCACTCGCCACCGGGACTTCGAAGCTAACTGCCTGTGCAAGCCGGGGCTGGCGGCCGAGACGAAACAGGGCCCAGCCCTGCTCGCAAGGTGACAGCCCGCGGAAACAGGTCTGCCGGGCTGCAGGCGCGAGGCTGGCACCGGCTCCGCGAGGCAGGCGCTGCGGCGGACGAGGGGCAGGCAGACCAGCGCCGGTCCCTAAACTGCTGGAGCAGCTGCGCGGGCGGCCCCCACGTCCTCCCGGCTGCCCTGGGGTTACCGCGAGGAGGGGGGTTTCTGCAGAGGGACCCTCCCTCCGGACCGATCGGGACCCTGGCCCCCACCCCACCCGCTCGCTGGGCCGCGGGCCGGCCCCGGGCTCACCCACCTCTAGGCGCGGCAGGTCGGGGTCGAGCTGCGTGAAGCTGTGCAGCACCACCGGGCAGCTGTCGGGGCCGCCCACCTCCAGGCGCACGGCGTCCCACACGCTGCGGCTCCGCCGGGAGCCCGGAAACAGCGGCTCGGCTCCGCCCGCAGGCCCGGCCGCCTCGGCCCACATGCGCTGCACCATGGGCGGCTCGCAGCGGCGCGGGCGGCCGGCCGGGCCGCGGGACCCGGGGCGGCGCGGGCGGCGGAGGCCCCCGCGGCTCCGCGCTGCTGCGCTCTGCGCCCGCCGCCCGGCCCGCTGAGGTCATGCCGGGGGCGGGCCGGGCCGGGGCGGGGCCGGCGGGGGAGGGCGGGGCCGGCGGGGGAGGGCGGGGCCGGCGGCGGGAGGGGCGGGGCCGGCGGCGGGAGGGGCGGGGCCTGGTGCCAGGGCCGGGAGTGCTGCGCCGGCGCCCCGCGAGCCTCCGTTTCCCTCCGGTAAAACGAGGGCGGGACCCCACTACACACCCCTGCGGACTGAAGGGTCCCGGGTTCGATTCCGGTCAATGGCACAGGCCCGGGTAGTGGGCTCGATCCCCAGTCGGGGGCGTGCAGGAGGCAGCTGATCAATGATTCTCTCATCATTGATGTTTCTCTCTCTCTATCCCTCTCCCTTCCTCTCTGAAATCAATAAAAATATATTTTAAAAAATAAATAAAAAGGATATGCCCGTTGGCTTGGCAACCCCATCTTAGGAATTCACCCTCAGGTGGCGGTCTGGGGGGTGCACAGGGATTTCTGTGTAAGCACATTTAAGGAAATTTGGGGTACACCCCTGCCAACACTGTCACGCAGACACCCCGAGCCGACTGCCAGGCCCCTCGCAACCACGCGGAGCCGCGGAGCTGTAAGAAACCGGATGCTCGCCAGGCGTGCAGACAGGACACCCGCGGGGTGACCGAGGGCCCTGCCCCTGCTCGCCAAGCGGGGGCGCTCTTCCTGTTCCGGCGCGGCTCGTTTCCCCGCCCTTCGCTGAAGTCTCCAGTATTTCTAGAACATTTCTATAATCACACACCTGTGACCAATGCTGGTTTTGTCTGTTCTTAAACGAGATGGGTAGACTGGGTTGGAGTGGGGGTCCCTAGGAGGCGGGTTAGGAAGGCTCCATGACCTGCCCTGGAGCGGGGAGGAGGGCGGGGGACATTAGAAGGACGTCCTCAGAGAGCAGAGCAGCAACGCCGGACCGGACACTGCCCTCGGCTGGAAGTGCCTCCTCCGGGCCTCTCCCGGCCCAGCTCTCAGAACCTGCCAGGGAGGCCGCACCTGCCGGGGGCTCCCTTGATCCTTCTCCCAGGGAGGCGCCTGGGAAGCAAGCTCACAGCTGGGAAAGGGCGCCTGGCGGCCAAGCAGCTCGTCAGGGCACAGACGCCGGCACCGCACGCCACCGCTCTGGCTTTGAGGTGTCCGGTAGGCGGGGAGGTGGGGCGCGGGCAGTTCATCACTACAGAGGTATTGGGGCTCCCCCCTGGGGTCCCAGTGAGCCTGTTCACGGCTCAGCTGTGTGCGCACATGCACGCACACACACCCCTGGTTCCCAGGGGGGCAGTGTGGCCTCGGCAGGTTCAGGCACTGAGCTGGGTCCGAGCCCAGCCCCTCCCCTTCTTACCGTGTGACCCCAACCCCCAGCAGGTCACCTCACCCTGAAGGAACATATTCTGTGTGAAGGGGGCATGACTAACAAGACAGCACCACCGGGCACCTGGCACAAAGGGGCTGCTGGGAGGAACAGCGCGCAAAGCACCGTGGGGCGTGTGGGGCGGTGATAGACGGGTCACTCCTTTCCTCCTCACCCTGCTCAGTGCACCCCGACCCCAGCTGCCCCAGGCTCCCGCCCCTCCCTGGGGGTCCCGAGAAGCCCCCATGCACCCCGCTGCGCTGCAGACACCAGTCCACAGGCCAGGGCCCTGGTACAGGTGCCGCGAAGACCGGCTGTGAACTGGCCGCCGGGATGAGACCCAGGCCAAGTCCAGCCCCACGTTTTGTTTGGCTTGCGAAGTGTTTTTCAATGTTTGAGCCAAAGTGAAAGGTCAGGTGATTTCACATAAAAACCCACATTTCTGGCTTCTCCTGCAACTTTGGATGACCTGGCCACACAAGGTCCGTGTTTCCGTGAGCGGCAGGAGGCTGGGAGGAGCGGCCTACAGCTGTCCCTCCGGCCGGGGCACGTCTGGGTTTGCCACCAGCCACACTGGCCTCCATCACTCCCTGCCCCCTGAGCAGCCTCCCCTGGTTGAGGGGAAAGGTGTGCTCAGGCCAAGCCTTGGGCCCCTTTTTCTTCCCACTTCCATCCCTCCACATCCCCTGACACGGGCAGCAGAGAGGTCGTGACCCTTGAAAAGCTCCCCCACCTGCCCACACACATCCTGGGGCAGACCACTTGCCAGGGGAGGCCCTGGCCGCACCTCTGGGTCTCTGGCCACGCCCAGCCAGGCTCGCTCAGAACTCGCTCAGAATGGCAGCGTTTCCAGCATCGACCTGGGCCTGGGGATGCTTCCCACCCCCACCCGCCCCTGATGGTACCTGACAGGTGTGTCGCGGGACTCCCAGGGCGGCTCAGAGCAAGACTGGGCTCAAGGCCATGTCTGGGTGAGCGCGGGCCTTGGCCATCATCTCCTCCAGCCTGCGCTGGGCCAAGGCCACGGAGGATGCTGTGGCTCAGCGAGGACCAGGGCCCGGTACCCAGGCCCGGCCGTGGGGGAGGAAGGTAGAGGTCACCCCGTCGGGCTGCCTTCTGTGGCCTATATTTAGAGCCCACGGCGGACACGGAGAGGGTGTGGCCTGGCCCGGCTCCTCAGTCACTTCCCCGCACACACGTCACCATTCCTGGCCTGCCCGGGCCCTGGGGTGGCCCTCTGTGGGCGGGTGAGCACACAGCTTGGCAGGAGGTGACACACCTGGGCCGCGTCTGGGAGCTCCTGGGACAGCGGGTGGCCTGGCTTAGCCCCACCTCCTCTCCTGCCAGGTTCTGGGAACCAGAGAGGATCCCACAGGCAGGAGGCAGAGCCCAGAGGGGCTCAGGAGGCGGGAAACGCCACCTCCAACCTAAGGAGACTTTCCTGGGTGGAGGGTGTGGCATCATCACCACCACAAATCTCTGACCTCATGGGCGTCCCTGTCCCAGGACAATCAGAACAAGAGACATCAACGCCTGGAGCCGTGGAAACGGCGGCATGGGGTGCCTGCCAGGAGCTCGCCGCGGGCCCTGCTGTCCCCCGGAAACGGCGCTCACAGCCCTGCCTCTGACCCTCCGGGGCTGATGGAGACGCTCAGAGCACACGCACAGCCCAGGGTCCCTGAGAACTGCCGCCTGCAGAGTGGGAACCGGGCTGCCCTGGGGACCGTCCCCCACCCGCACCCCCGGGGGGCTCCGTGCCCCACACGCCAGCGGGCCCTGACCTTGACACCAGGCCAACAGGTGACAGCCTGGGGTGGAAGGCAGGGAGGAGAGAGGAAGAGAGGCAGAGGGGACACAGAGAATAACAGACAGGGGCCCGCAGGTCCCGGTCTCAGCCCCAAGCCTGTCCCCAAGGGGCGGGGGCGGGGGGGGGGGCACTGATCGGGAGGCAGCAACGTCCCACAGCAGTGCCAGTGGGAGACGCCACCCCCTGCCTGAGAAGCGCCCACCATCCCGAGGGACCCAGCATGCCCCTGACCGCCCCCCTTGCTGGGTGTCAGCCAGCTGCCACCGCACCATGGGGCCTGGGACGACCCAGTCCCAACAGCACCGTCTTCCCCATACGTCTGGGAAACTCTCTCTCAACATCTGGAGCCGGAAAAAAAAAGGTGTGGAGCCGAGGCTTATGTTCAAGCCCCGGCCCTGCACCTTCCGAGCCTCAGTGTCACCTTCCTGAGCCTCAGTGTGTCCATCAGTAAGATGGGAACAGCAACAACAACAACGCCGCCACCTGGCTCTCGGGGTGCTCAGCAGAGCAGGCGATACAATGCAGCACAAAAGCCCTTTGTAACCTGAGAGACCCCATTCCCCCCCCCCCCCCCCCCCCCCCCCCGCCACACAGGAGCCCTGACCCAGGGCCACCCACCTGCCAGGAGAGGTAGACAGGCCGCGGGCGGGCACTTGGGCACCACAGGCAGCGCCCCCCCGCCCCCCCCACACACACCCAGGTGGCAGGTGGAGACTCCCCTGTAGCGGCTTCCAGCCAAACTCCTTCAACCAGTTCCCACGGGGGGGGGGGGGGGGGGGGGCCCGAGGCGGGGACAGGGGAACCACCCAGCCTCTCACAGAGGCACCGGTTGCCCTGGAAACTCACCTCGGTGGCTGGAGCCAGCAGAGGCGTTGGCCAAGGCGTGGGGCTCGGGACAGTAGGGCTAGGGCGGTGGGCGATGGCCCACCTCCTGCCAGTCACCACAGAGACGCAGGCAAGGAACACCCAGCCCTTCCTGCCCTTGGGCACGGCGGGCCTGCCAGCCCGGGCCATGGCGGGTGGGAGCCGGCCTCCTCGCGAAGCCCTCTGCCAGTCTGCCCGTCTGTCTGCCGGCCCCAGTGGAGTCGAGCACCTGAGTGCCTAGACCTGGAGTCACCCACATGGCTGTCATACCTGCTCCCGTGACGGGCAGGGCCAGGAATTCCCGCTTGTACCAGGCCACGGGCCAGCCAAGGGCGCGCGGATGGGGCTCCGTCCCGAGCTGGGCCCAGGCTCCAGCTCAGGCCTGCTCTCATGGGGTGCGCCCCGCTGTCTCCTCCAACACCCCAGGCCCTGCACCCGTCCCCCTGCCTGCGGAGAAGGCACACCCCGGGTCAGAAAGGTGGCGGGTCCAAGTCACCGAGATCTAAACACGGCTCAGCCAGTGGGACCGCCGGGTGAGCGCGAGCCCGCCAGGCGCGTGGGGGGAACGCCGAGGGTCCGGCTGGCTCCGGCCCCGCCCCCCACTACTGCTCAGGGCACCTCCACCCCTGGCACCCGACACGGGATCTCATTCTGAACTGCAGAACCAAACCAGGGTGGCCACTGTCTACTGTGCCAAGCAGGGAAGCAAACAACATAATACTGTCACCACAGTCACCACCACTTCAGAAAAGCCTGCAAAAGCTACCAGGAGGGCCAGCTGCCGGGGGGCAGTCGTTACATGAATACATTTCAGAACCATCCGGACCTGTCTCCGTTTCCCTCCCTCTGCTGCGAGCAGACACTGGCGGCCACGGGACAAACCTGTCTCCGTTTCCCTCCCTCTGCTGCGAGCAGACACTGGCGGCCACGGGACAAACCTGTCTCCGTTTCCCTCCCTCTGCTGCGAGCAGACACTGGCGGCCACGGGACAAGTCCAACACCCATTTGACAAACGGAAAGACTGAGGCCGGGGAGCAGGGACAATGCAGAGCCACGGCGCTCCTGCCACGGCGCTCGGAGCTCCCGTCCCCCAACCCAGAGCCACAGGGCGACCCAGAGCCAGAGCCGGGCTGCTTCCTTACCCTCCTGGGACCCTCGTGGGCAGCCGGCAGGGCACGCAGGACCACGGAGGTCGGGGGGAGGGGGTCTCCGGCAGAGGCTCCGGAGCCGGCCTGTCGGCACATGGTGGGCCCTGCTGGGGCGGCCGGGGCCCCAATGCCGCCCTGCCGCCCAGCCCAGCCCAGCCAGCACCGGCTCTGGCTCTTGAAACGTTTCACATCCTGTTCCGGTGGCTTTGTGGGCGCAGGGGACCTGGCCAAGCAGGCAGCTCGGGGCCCGTGAGCAGAGACCTGCTTCCCTGTGGGCGTGCAGGTTCCTCTTCTCACTGAGCCTGAGTTTCCTGATCCCTTGTGGAGGGAGAAGGGGGGGTACAGAGGTCTTCAAACCCCAATTCCTTACAGGTTCTCCCCTGCACCCCTCACTCCCACAGCCTGCTGTGCACAGTGACACTTAATCCTGACCTTCAAGCAACAGCACAGGTAACAGGGCTCTGAATCAGCCAGCTCTGGACCCCGGGCCAGTGACGTAGCATCTCTGAGCCTCAGTTTCCTCATGTGTAAAATGGGCACATGGGCGCTGGAGGCTCCGACAGGGACTCGGCACGGGCCTGGCTGGTGGTCGGCACTCAGGGGGCCTGCACTCTGACCCTCTCCCACGGCCACGTGCCTGCCCCGCGCCTGGCACGCAGTGAGCACCCAGTGCTGGCGGGTGCTGCCCTGCGCCAGTACTATCGCCGTCTGCGGTCTGTCTGCTCAGCCTGGGCCCTGCAACGGATCCCAGTGGGTAACTCAGAAATGTCTGTTGTCGAAAAGCATCAAACCGTGCCGGGCGCTGCAAGCAACCTGGTCCCCAGGCGGGGAGGCCACCAGGGTGCACAGACCATGTTCAGGCCCTCCCCCTGCCCCCCCAGGCCAGGTTGGCACCAGGCTGGAGGGCAGACTCCAGCAGGACCGGGTGAGACAGGGCTCAGCAGAGCTCCAGGGAGCGAGACAGCCGTGGGCAGCTGGGCTGTCCCCAGCCTGACCTCTCACCCGTGTGGCCAGCTGCCCGGCGTGTGGCCTCGGGCATCCCTTGTGGCAGTCTGGCCCCCCTGTCCGTGTACCAGGGAGCTCTCCGGAGTCTGTGGGGCCGTTAGATGAAATGGGGGCCTGCCCTGAGCTGTGTGGCCCCCTCTCAAGCTGAGACCCTGGCCGGTGATGTGGGAGGGGCAATGGGAAACTGGCTGGGACAGCGTTTCCATCCGGGTGTCTGAGGATGGGGGAAGCGTGAGAGGCCCTGGGGCACGGGACCCACAGCGAACCAGGCTGCCCTGCTCTGTGTCTGGCTGGTAATGCCTTTGATTCAATAGCGTTTACTGGGTCCTTCTCAGGAACAGGCCCCGTGCAAGGAACCACATCTCTCTCCCAGAAGGCTTCCTGGGCTCTTCTCCAACGACCCCCCAGCCTCCCAGCCTGTCACCCCCACATCTCCCCTGCCCCAGCTGCCAGCACAGGTCGGCCTGACCTCAGCGCCCAGAGGATGGCTATTCCTTTCAGAGCCAGGCCAGGCCCACAGGCCACAGGCAGAGGGTCTGAGTCACAGCCAAGGGGCAGGATGACCAGCTGCAGGCAAGAAAGGCGGGGCCTGCCGAAACCGGTTTGGCTCAGTGGATAGAGCGTCGGCCTGCGGACTGAGGGGTCCCAGGTTCGATTCCGGTCAAGGGCATGTACCTGGGCTGCGGGCACATCCCCAGTGGGAGATGTGCAGGAGGCGGCTGGTCGATGTTTCTCTCCCATCGATGTTTCTAACTATCTCTCTCCCTTCCTCTCTGTAAAAAATCAATAAAATATATTTAAAAAAAAAAAAAAAAGGCGGGGCCTCACAAGGGGCGGAGCCTGCAGAGGGAGGGGCCTAAGGAGGGGAGGGGCTTGTGGTGGGGAGGGGCCTGCGGAGGGGAGGGGCAGGTGCAGAGGCCCGTGTTCCCTGCAGGCCTGGTGTCCCCTGCACTGTGCACATCACTGCCACCACTTGGAACTAAGATCAGACTGGCCACCAACAGCCAGGGCTCTGGGGGCTGGGGACAGTCAGGGCCGTTCCATCTGACTCCCCACCACTTTGCCCCGTGTGGGGGCTGGGCCCACAAGGGACCTCCTTCACACCTGCTGTGCATGGAGCCATGGCCTCTGAGAGCACTCACACCAGCCCTGCTCGTGGTCACCAGCCCTTGTAGTAGGAGGTCAGCCACACATGAGCAGAGCAAGGACGACGGGCCAGGTACAGAAAGAAGGTCACCAGGGCAGAAAGCCCCGGGGCCTACCAACCAGCAAAACCAGGAAAGCAAGGCCCTGATCCCCAGGGTACCCTTTCCTCCCCGACATATCGCCGGTCGTGTGGTTTAGACCCTCTGACCTTACATATCGCTGGTCACACGGCCCGGACCGGAGGAACAAGGGCCCAAGAGTGGCCTCATGGGCTCCCACGCCGGCGGGCGCTGGCACCACGGCTCCCTAAAGCACTGACCCCTGGGAACAGTATCAGGGCCTCGGTGGGGCTTAGCTCCAGGCCCAGAAAAGCAGCAAAACCAGACAAGTGACCCGTGGCTGACCTCAGGACCAGCTGCACTGACGAGTGACCCCTGCCCAGCGCCTGCCAATCAGTGGAGACCAGACCCTGAACCGCTGGAACACCTGGAACGCAGATGAATATTCTACTGGACCCTCCCTTGGGGCCTCCCCTAAAATCCCTGCCTTAAAGGCCCTTTGGACAGGACCGGCTGCTCTCCTTCCCCCTCCTCTCCCACCTGCTCATCACCTTCCCCTCCTCTCTCCTAGGCTCTAAGGCCCTTCCTTCCTCTGTACCTGGTTCCTGAGCCCATCCCTTCCACCTGTGACTTTCTGAACAAACTTTCTCTTATACTTTGAGTCTTGGCTCTGAATTCTTTCTTAGCTGAACGGCCCGGTCTGACTCTGCCGGTAGATCACCTGGTGCCGTGGACACCACCAACACCCTGGCCTGTCCCAGGACACTGAGGCCATGTGACCGGCCACCTGTCCCACAGGGCTCTGCCTCCATGCCAGGTGGCCACGGGAGAGCACACCTGGCCAGCCACACAACAGCCCAGACATAACCAAACGCAGCCCACGGACACGTGAGCACAGATGCGCACCAACGCTCCCTCTGCCCAGGCTCAGGCCTGTGTGGGGGAGGAACAGGGTGGAGGGAGGGGGCGGCTGCAGCCCACATCTGCGGGCGCCTCTCCCTTCCCCAGCTGCTGGGGGCAGGCCCTGCGGGGGTGAAGCGGCTGTTGATAAACAGTTCGTGGCTGTCGCTAGGAGCTGTGACTCAGCCGAAGGGTGACTCCTTTCCAAGCTGTTTACAGCACCACGTCCTGTCCAGGAAGCAGAGGGGAGGCTCACCCGGCCTTCGCTCCTCTGCCTGCAGCCTCCTGACCTGACCTGGGGTCTGGCTGGGGCCCGGCCCAGCCCAACTCCCGCCCCCTTGTTTCTGGGAACCTGAGGCCCATGATCCGGTCACTTAACACACAGCCCCTGCCAGCCCGGCTCTGCGAGGCAGGGAGACCCGCAGCTGTGAAGGCCAGTGGCCCAGCCCTGAGCAGGAAGAGGGCTTGGGTCTGGGCCGCATCTGCACCCGGCCTCTCCCTCCGGCTCTAACCGAGACTCCTGGGGACCAGGGCGCAGCAGACACCCCCGTCCTGCAGCCTAAAGGTGAACCCTTGCTCCCGCAGCCCCCGCTCCCCGGAGCCTAGCCTGGCCAGGCCTTGGTGCTCCTCACGGGGCCAAAGCACTTTCATTTTTAAAACGTATTTTTATTGATTTCAGAGAGGAAGGGAGAGAGAAGGGGAAACACCAATGATGAATGAGAATCACTGAATGGCTGCCTCCTGCACGCGCCACAATGGGGATCCAGCCCGCAACCCGGGCCTGTGCCCTGACCGGGAATCAAACCTGGGACCCTTCAGGGCCGACGCTCTATCCACTGAGCCAGGCCAGCTAGGGCGCGACGAAGCACTTTCCATGCAGCATCTGCTGAAGCCACAGTAATTACCTCTGTGGTAAAACAGAAAATCCAGGCCCAGAGGGCAAACAACGTGCCCGAAGCTGCAGGCCAGGTCAGTGCCAGGCAAGGAGCCAGCAGGCTGGTCCCCCCAGGGCTCTGCACGGGTTCAAGATTGCAAGCGGCTTTGTTCCCACCAGCACAGGCGGGTGTGGGGCTGCTGGGGTCCCTGCCAGTGGGGGGGGGGGGGGGGGTGCAGTCTGACCCCTGTGTGAGGCCCAGCCAAGGATGCTGACTTCTCTCTCCCGTTCCCTTCCCACCAGCCCATGCCTAAGCCCGAGCCGGGGACCCTCCGTATTTCCACTCCTCACTGCCGTGCCCGTGTGGGTACCACTTAATGGTCACAACATGCGAGACCGGCTGGCAGGTGAGCTCGGGGACAAAGCTTGGAGGTGGCACCAAACTCACCCAAAGCCACACGGCAGCCTGGCACTGAGGCTGCTTCCAGCCTTTTTTGTTTTCTTGGTGTGTTTTTTAAGTTTATCATCTTTTTAAAATTTTTATTTTTAACCTATTTTATTGATTCCAGAAAGAAAGGCAGAGGGAGAGATAGAAACATCCACGATAAGAGAGAACCATTGATCGGCCGCCTCCTGCACACCCCACACTGGGGATCGAGCCCACAACCTGGACATGTGCCCTGACCGGGAACAGAACCGTGACCTCCTGGTTCATAGGTCCTTGCTCAACCACTGAGCTCCGCCCCCCCCTCCCAGGCTGCTCCCAGCTTTTACAAGAGGCCAGGACGCGTCTGTGCCCAGGCTGCCCTCATGGCAGGGGCCCTGCTTTCCAGGAGGGGTGACGGGGGCCGCGGCCTCAGAGTGACTTGTGGAAGGACAGCTGCCAGAAGGGGGAGACCGAGGGAATCCTGGGAATGGCAGCGCCACAGGAAGCACCTGCCGGGGCCAGGCAGGGAGGGCTGGCCCCCCTGCAGGCCGGCGAGTAACTCCCGCTGCTGCTCAGCGCCAGAGGGCTCCCTGTGCCGGCCGCCTTTTCCCAGCCACTGAGTCACGCAGGTTGCCAAGAAGCTGAGGATGCGAGAATCCAGGCCCTGCCCCAGCCGCTCCCGCTGGCATCACGCCGGGCAGGAGCCAGCGCTGCCAAGGCCACGGGCAGCCCCCTCCGGTGGCAGCGAGGACAGCTCCCTGCCCCTGGGCCTGCCCCCACATCCCGCTCCCCAGGACCCAGTCCAACCCTAAGAGCCAGAGCGGCAGCTACGAGCGGGGCCTCCATGCAAACCAGGGCTGGCGGGGGAGGCTGGCAAGTTACTTCCCTGGACGGGCCTCGTCCCTGGCCGAGCGGGGGACGACCTCGGCCTCGGGGAGCCTCCAGGCGAAGCGAAACATGGGCTGGAAACCTGGGGACGGGGCGTGAGGAGCGTGGGGTGCTGCAGCTTGAAGCAGGGCAGGGGAGCCGAGGAAGCGACAGGCAGCGGAGACATTAATAAAATAACGCGCCGGCCGCCCAGGCCACCGCCCTGGGCTCTAAGCTCCCGGAGGGCAGCGGCCACATCTGTCCCGGCCGCGCCGCTACCCCAGCGCCCGCGTGACGCCGCCCGCCGGGAGGGCGCGGGCACGCACATCCCAGGCTGGAAGGCGCACTGGTGCTCCGCCTGCTCTTTCAGTTCCTCCCTCTTTCTTTTTTTAATGTGATTTTATTGGTTTTAGAGAGAGAGGAAGGGAAAGGGACATAGGAACATCAATGAGAGAGAAACACGGATCGGCTGCCTCCTGCACGCCCCACACTGGGGATGGAGCCCACGACCCGGGCCTGGGCCCCGACCGGGAATCGAACTGGTGACCTCTAAATGCAGGAGTCAACGCTCAAGCCCTGAGCCACACCGGCCGGGCTCTTCCCTCTGCTAACGCTGGGAGGGGTGTGAGCTCCTCGAGCGCAGGGGCTTGTTCCCTGATGTCCCTGGCACGGCCCCTGGCACCCGGGGCTCCACCCAGGACCCGGATGAACAAGTGGACCCGATCGTCCAGATGGTTCCTCCAGCGTCACGGTTCCGGGACCGGGAACTATTCAGAGTCCAGGGCCCAGGAGTTCCTGGGGGAAGATCACCAGGAAGGCTTCCTGGGGGCGGGGACGGGGCTGGAGAGGAGCCTGAGGGTGGCAGGAGGAAGAGCGGGCCCTCTGCCACCAAAGTGCTTTCCAGAGCGCACGTCACGTGGGGAGCGGCCGCGGAGGCAAGCCCAGGCCCGGGAGCCGGGCGGGAGGCAGCCCAGCTTTCTGGGGGTGGGGGACCCAGACGCCAGGCGGCCTCGGGGTGTCGGGCGGGGGCCAGGCAGGCAGAGTTCACCTCTGGCTCCACCTGCATTTGTTCTCCTTCCTCCATGTGTGTGCTCCACGCCCCTGCGTGGGGACGGGTCTCTGCTCCCGGGGAAGTGGAGGCGGCCTCAGGGTTTGGACGGGGCTAAAAGCCCCTCCGAAAAGCACGCCAGGGCCGGCCGAGGCTGGGAGGGGGCCGAGCCCCCCGTGCCCAGCAGAGGCGGGTCACTCGGGGTTTCAGGGCCAGGGACACTGGGACAAACGGGCCCTTGTCGTGAGGAGGCGGCCGGCCGTGCCAGCGACACTGCGTGCCCGGCACCGCCACCCGCCGGTGGGGGCTCAGGGGCCGGGAAGCCAGGCTGTCCTAGCAGCGGGGACCTCCTGCGGGGCCTGGCCTCGGGAGCGGCCCGGGGCTCCAGCTGGCTGCCGGGAGGAGCCGGGGCTGCGCTGCCCTCTTTCCCACAGCCCTCTCCGGGGGAGGGGCAAGGCCTTGGGTTCCCAGGACCCTGGGGCTGAATGTCCCGGATGAGAGACGCAGCCTTTGTCCCACCCTCCTGCCAGCCACTGTCCTTCTGCCAGACCTCGGACTTTGCCATGCACACGGCCCACGTGGCCCACGGTAACCCACGCGTCACAGTCACTCAAAGGTGCACACAACCACCCAAGGAGGGTGATGCCCCCCGACGCCCACACCCGCTCCCCGTGCAGGTGCAGGGCTGTTCCCTCGGGGCCCGCCCCGTGCCCGCCCGTGCCAAGGCCGACAGGGGGAAGGCGGCACATGCTCTGTGCCGGGATTTTCCAGTCCTGAGAGTCTGGGAAGGAAACTCCCCTGAAATCCTGAGGATTCTCGATCGTCTGCGAGGAGAGGGAGGCGGCGAGGCCAGCTCAGCCCTTCCCTGCCCGACACTAGACACAGCCCGTCCCGACAGCCCACACCTGTCACCTCTCCCCCCAGGGCCTCAGGCCAGGTCCACTGCCTCACCCTAGAATCTCAACCCTGAGCAACCAGAGGGTCAAAGGGCGCCCCCGGCAACTTCCTGCTGGCACAGCCTGCGGGGCTCAGGCCTGGCCCTCTGGCCTCGGGAGCGGGCGGTCCAGCTGGGGCTCACTCTGTCCTGGGCAGTTTGCTCAACTTCTCTGGGCCCTGGTGCCACCTGGAAAAAGGTGGATTCAACTCGGGCCCACCCCCAGCTCCCCAAGAGCAGCCGGGGCTGCCCCTCTTCACAGCAGGTGGGCCTCAGGGCCACCTGCCTCCCACTGAGGGAGCAGACATTCCCTGCCACCTGCAGAGGGCCTGTGGTGACAAGTGCCAGCTGTTTCGGGAACATCTCACACACCTGAGATCCCCGAGTCCACGGGGGAGGCGGCCGAGGCAGGAAGCGAGGAGGCGAGCTGTCTGGTCCTGCCCACCCAAGCAGGGGCTCCCCCCCACTCTGTCTTCTCTCTCCCACTTCACCTCCAGACAGCCTGACTGCCCCCCCGCCCCGGGGCCAGGCCCCCTCCCTCTGGCCCGCAGCCTCACCAGATGGGGTGGGCAGAGTAAAAACCCCACTGGGATGGAGGAGTTCCGGTGATGACAGCCCCAAGGCCTTCAAGACCCTCCGCCTCCCCATACACTCTTGCCTCCCAGTTTGGGGCTGGACAACGACAGGGAAAGGGCCTCCTGGGCCAGAGGCCTGCGCTCAGAGGAGCCCTGATGGGATGTGTGGGGGGGCGGGGGTGGGGGCGGGGTTGCAGGTGGGGCAGCTCCTGGACTCTGGCCACTCACTGGCCAAGGGCACTTTCCTCCGCACTGACCAGCTATACAGTCAGGTGGACACACCTGGAGTCCCAGGTGGTGTCCAGGGAAGAGGCCCTGGTGCCTTCCCAGAAGAACCAATTCTGGGTCCCAGGAGGCGGGGAGGACCGGGTTGCCCTCCCGCCCCAGGGTGGACTCTGCCCCCTCTTCGGTGGGGAGGGCTGAGCAGCCTCATTTTGGTTAATTATGCCCCCACCACTCAGGCAGCAGAGTGGGGGGGCAGCACTCCCATATTTTAGGATCTTAATTCCCTCTGGCAGCTGACCACCTCCGGCCCCATCACTGTCACCTGTCACTCAGGTACCCAGGAAACAGCCTCTGTTGCTAGGGGGCTGGCCTGGTACCAGGTGGCTAGCTCAGAGTGGGGCAATGGGAGTGAGGAGCAGGCTGGGGTTTTCCCCAGGAAGCACCCAGGGGGCCGCGGGAGGAGGGGCTGAGTGGGGGTGGATCAGCCCTGAGTAGCTGAGGTCCTCACAAAGGCCACCGGAAAGCCCCAAGCCCTGAGCCTTCCTGCAGGCAAGTATTTTGGGGTCCTGTGGTTGCTAAGCAACTGCTCCGGGTTGCCGTGGAAACTCTCCCTTCTGGGGCTTGTCCTTTTTAGGGGGATGCCCTCTCTCTGGCGTGGCTGCCCTGGGAGGAGGCTCTGAGGCTCATGCTCCTTCCCTCACCCCCACAGAGACCCCCCCCCCAGCTGTGACCCGCAGAGAAGACTCCTTGAGGTTCAAAGCCCAGAACCTGCCCACCTCCTGCCCCCTCACTGAAAACGCCACGACCAGAGCCCAAGGCCTTCATTAGCGGGGAGAGCACGGAAGGGCTCATTAGCCTCCACGCCCACTGCGAACCGCCACCTCCGGGCCTGCCCGGCCCTGACCGGGGCCTGCCCGGCCCTGACCGCTGGACGCTCAGTGTCACTGGAAGAAATCTGGTCCCAGCACCCAGGCCCACCCCTGCCAGGCTTGTCTGCCCCAGGGACTTGCCCACCAGCCCTGCCACTACTTAGCAGCAGGAGTCCCTTCGCCTTCCAGGGCCTCAGCTTCCCCCCGTGAGGATGGCGCTGGCACCTGCCTCGCAGGCACCGTGAAGCACTGCACCCCCAGGCACCCCCAGGGCACAGGAGAGGCGGGGAGCGGCCCACAGCTGGGCGCCAGGCACCGCTGTTGTTCTGTTCCTGTCCCCACACCCCTGCTCCAGGTCTCGGGCCTCAGACAGGAGCCGAGGCGCTCTGCCCGCCGGCCTCCGCGCAGAGGCCCTCGATAAGTTTCTGTCCAACCAGTGCCCCGCTGTCAAGAGCCAGTGGCATCGGGACTGTGGCGTCAGCAGCGCCCAGGGTCTCAGTAAGAGATGGCCTCCACTCCAGGACTTTGCTCCCTCACTGATGCCCATGGGAGGCCCCGCTCTGGTACAGGACAGGGTGGAACCCCACCCCGCGAAAGGGGGAGTCAAGCAGCACCGCCCCACTGAGGGGAAGGTCTCTGGGGAAGGGATCCCTCCAGCCTCGACCTGCCCCACAGCCCACCCATTCCCACGCTGCCTTCCAAGCGCCCGACCGGGACCTGCCCCGCCCCGCCCGCCCCGCGGTAACAGGAGAGCTGCCTGGAAAGCACAGGTGGAGCCAGGGCGGCAGGACCCGGACCCTCCGGGAAGGGCCAGCTCAGCCTGCAGGTGCAGGAGGCGTCCCGCGGGCCCCTGGCTGCCCATCCGCGGCGCCGCCGCCGCCAGCACTACCCCTGCCCCGCCTCCTCTGACCTCCTCGGGAGTACGTCACCCCTGAAATGACTGTGCCCCGGTCTGTTTACAGTTGAGTGTCGTCTCCTAGAAACTGGAAGGTGAGACCTTCGTCTACTGCGGCCGCTCACAGCCACTCTGGGGTGGCCCCCGGGTCACAGCGCCACCTGCTGGCGCTGCTCCAGGCGCGCGGGCCAGGGAGCCAGCTGTCCCCCAGCTCACCCCAGGCTCCGCTTACACCCGCAGCCCCAGCTGCCAGCAGATGCCAGAGACGCCTCAGACCCCAGCGCTCCTCCCGCAGCTGGGCCCGGGAACCCGGCCTGCAGGAGAGAGTCACTCCTGTCCCCGATGTGGGTGGCACTGTGCCTCGCTTCCTACTCCCCAAAGATATGGACCCTAACTCACCCCGGGCACCTGGGAATAAGACTTTATTTAGAAATAGGGTCTTGGCAGGTACAACCAAGTGAAGATGAGGTCACACTGGATGTGGGTGGGTCCTCACCAAATGCAAGTGACTGATGCCCTCAGAGGACGAGGGGGAACTGGGCAGAGACCCAGAGGCCATGTGCAGGCGGAAGCAGAGTCCGGGGCGCCGGCTCCGAAGGCAAGGACACCAGGGAGCCGGCCACCACCGGCAGGAGGAAGCGGGGAGGCGCGATGCTGCTCACACCCCGACATTGGGTTTCTGGCTCCAGAACTGAGAGAGAAGAAACTCCTGGTTTTTTTCTTTTTTGCAATTAATTTCAGAGAGGAAGGAGAGGGAGAGAGAGATAGAAACATCAGTGATGAGAGAGAATCATCGATCGACCGCCTCCTGTACCTCCCACACTGGGGATCGAGCCTGCAACCCGGGCCTGTGCCCTGACCGGGAATCGAACCGTGACCTCCTGGTTCATAGGTTGGCGCTCAACCACTGAGCCGCACCAGCCGGGCACTTCTGTTTTGAGCCATCCCGTTTGCGGTACTTTGTTAAAGCAGCCCCACTGAGCCCTCCTCTGCTCTCCCCGCCCCCCCCAAATCATCCTCAGCATTGCACCTCCTCGAACCAACCCTGACCACAGGGCAGTTTCTCAGAGTCTCCGCACCGTGAGCTCCCCTACCCCCCAGCCACACACTGTTCCCAGACCTGTGCAGGGCGGGCTCCTCTCGTCCTTGGGGTCACAGCATCAATGTCACCCTGGAGGCCGTTAGGCCCACCTAGGGTCCCGCCCTCCCTCCGCACCTGCTTCCTGTCCCCGCAGCACTGCTCTTCTCTCCCACAAGGACTTGCTCTTGTGCTTTTGTCCCTCTGCCCTTCCAGGCTTGCGCTCCGGGAGGGCAGGGGCCATGGGGCTCCTGCTCCTGGGGTGAGGGCTGGGGGCGCAGAAACTGGATAATGAGAGGGCCTCAGAGCCCCTCCCCGCTCTGAGCAGCTCACACTGGACATGGAGACCAATAATAAAAGGTGCACGCTGTGTCCGAGGCCGCCGGATGCCCAGAATGACCCCTGGGTGTCCCTTCCCTGCTCCGGCGGCTCCATTGAGCACAGTGGGCACAGCCCGCCCCCTGGTGGTCATCCCCGGCCCTGCAGCCCCAGGCAAGGAAACCAGAAAACAAAACACACACCTTTGTTTGGACGTAGTCAAGGCAGCTGCTCTCCTGTCACCGGAGGGCTGAGGGACAGGACCTGCGAGCTCCAGGAGCAATGCCGGGGACCCCAGGACCCTCTCTCGCCCCCCTCTTTCCGCCCACTGTCCTGGTGTCTAGTTCATTCACGAGGCCGCCTCACCCCAGCCAGGGCAGTAACTCCCGATCCACTTCCAAATGAAGACCCCATGGCTCCTGCAAGGATGGCCTGGTCCTTGGTCCCCAGAGGAAACAGTCCAGTGCTCGGCCATGTTCTGCTACCCAGGCCCCAGGACCCTCAACCCCCAGGCTGCGCAGAGGACCTCACGGGAGTAGAAAGCATTTTCCACGGACGCGTAGCACAGGGGTCACCGATGGAGAGCCAGGAGCAACAGACTCTTCTAGGGCACCCCAACTTATAGAGAAATAGACTAAGGCCTTTTCTCCTGTAGCCCCCCCATAGTAGAGAGGGGGTCTCCTCCTAGTTCCAGGAGCCCTGAATGGAGGACGAAGGGCTCCAAGTCCTCTCCCTGCTGCCCTCTCCATGGCCCAGCCCAGGCAGGCCCTGGGCACCTTTGGGACCCCTGGCCATCAGCCTGCATCTCTCCCCTCCCCATGTATGGGCCCCAGGCGTGATGCTAGGAGGCCAGAGGCTCCTGCCTGATGGCGGGGCGGCCTCCAGCTGCTCTCCCCTGCCACCTGCGCCCTCCTCTGAACACGCTCCATGGCCCCACCTGGGAAGTCACTGTGCGTACATGTGCCTGTGCCCACGTGGGGACGCCCGGGGGAAGGGCCCCACAGGGGAGGGGTGAACAGGGTTCCCCAGGACCTTAGGGGTTCTCATTCCCAAAGGAAACCCCACGGGAGAACTGAGGCTGGCCTAGGAGGCTGGAACCCTCCCTGCGCCTGTGGATCCTGCCCACCGCGTGAGCCCCGGGCCAGTCCCTGCCTCTCTCCTGGCCTCAGTTTCCCTATTGTACCAGGAGGGGTTGAACGCGGAACTGCGTAAGCGCGCGCGGAGCGTGAACGCAGTGCCGCGCTCCCTCCCCGCCGGATGGGGTGTGGCGGGGGACACGCGGTCCTCCCTCCACCCGCGACGCGCCGGGGAGGGCGGCCAGGCCGGGCGTGGCACTCACCTGGCAATCTACCATCATCCTCAGCCCTGGCAGCGCATCGCCGGCCCCGGGGTGGGGCCCGGGACTCGCAGAGGCCGCTCGCCTCGGCCCGCGCGCCGCACAGGGGGGCGCCCGGCGGCGAGGCTCATGGCGCGGCCTCCCGTCCCCGCCGCGCCCGGGGAGCCGCCGCCGCCGCCGCCAGCGCCGCTCCCATTGTCTGCGCCGCCCGCCGGCCGCTCGGGCCCCGCCGCACGGTTCCGCCCGGCTCCGGGCCGCCGCCGGGTGGGCGGGGTCAGCCAGGCCCCGCCCCGCCCGCCGCAGGTGTGAGGGGCGGACCCGCGCGAGCTCGGGCGCGCGCACAGCCTCCCTCGGGCCGTGGACTCGGGCGCCGCGGGGCCTGCGATCCGCCGCGGGCGCGCGCACCCAGGAGCCCCGCCTCGCCGCGCGCGCCGCGCACCCAGGACTCTGCTCGGCGGTCCCGCGCCTCCCGCCCTCGCAGCCCGCCGCGTGCTCCCTGCGCCCCCTTAAGACCTCCGACCACCCCAAACCCAACCGGGCCGAGTCCGCCGGTGTTGGGCCCGGTAGGCATGGAGACCTGAGGACACGGGAGTCATCGCAGGGACACCCCCATCCTGTCGTCCTGGTCCCCATTTGCCACCTGCAGAGGTAGTTGGGTGGATGGCTGGTCCAGGGGACCTGGAATGGGAATGGACACGAGGAGGCAGCCAGGTGAGGCCGCCCCTTCTACCTTTCCTTGAACCCCTCCGCTTTCTTCCTGGCAGGACCCCAGACGGTGGTCCATCTGGTCGCTGTGGAGCCCTGGCCGGAGTGAGAGGGCTGCGCGGCTGTGGAGAGAGCTCCACCCGAGATGGGCCAGTGCTGGGGGTAGTTACTGTTATTGGGGAGCCCCCTGGACCCTCAGTGCTTTCACCCACTTTATAGATGAGCAGTGGCCCCAGTACTTAGGACCTCTCAGCTCTGATTGACCAACTCCAGCTGTGAAGAGGTGGGGGGGCGGTCAGAATCATTGCTCTTTGCAGCCCTGAGCCTGGGCTGACCTTGTCTTCTGTTGGGGCTCCCTGGCCAGGGAAGGCCCGGGAGGAGGTGGCCCTGAGCCAGCCCCACTCCCAGCTCAGCTTTGGGCCCGGTGCCCCTCAGACCCGGAGACTTCCCAGCCGGGTCTCACGCCCCTGGGGACTGGCTGACCCTGGTCCCCATCCCAGGGCATGGCCCTGAGATACCAGTGACAGAACCCAACTCCTGGGACCTAACCAGGGTCCAGGCTCTCCCCTCAAAGGAGCTGAGGGTGCTGGCCGGGGTGCTCCATGGACGGGAAGGATGAGGGGGTGGGGTGAGGCCCAGCCTGACCCAGCGGGGAGCAGGAGAGCCTGGAGACAGCCCAGCAGCCCTTCTGACAGGCTCAGATCTGAACTGCAGGTACCAATCTTGCCAGGACAGATCAGTTTGGGGTTTCTGAAGTTTATTTTTAAAAATTTTAATATATATTTTTATTGATTTCAGAGACAAAGGGAGAAGGAGAGAGAGAGAAATATCAATGATGAGCTAGAATCACTGATCGGCTGCCTCCTGCACGCCCCTACTGGGGATCGAGCCCACAGCCCGGCATGAGCCCTGACCAGGAATCAAACCGTGACTGCCTGGTTCATAGGTCAATGCTCAACCACTGAGCCACACTGGCCGGGTGGTTCTGAAGTTTTCAAGTGGCAGACGCACTGTAAGCGAGGGACAGATTACAAAATCAAGGCTGGGCTCGGGCTCCGGGGCAGGCACAGCCGCTGGGGTCAGACTGGCCGGGGTTCGGACCCGCAGTGGGCAGGGCCTGCTCCTTCCACAGCCCTGCTTCAGACCTGCCTCCCCGGGGACACACGGGCCACGGGCCCACCCTGTCCCTTTGCCTCGGAAGCACCCCAGGGCCTCGCCAGCCCAGGCTTCTCCTCATACTGGTCCCTCGGTCTGCTCGACCTTGGCGATCACCAGCCAGACCGTGTGCTGCAGGAGGAGGGGGCTCCAGGCTGGCACCCAGCTTCTCCAGGGTGGGTGCCCATCCGGATGTGGCTGGTGCGCACCCCTTCCTGCCCTCCATCGCTCCTCTCTGCGACAAAGGTGCTCTCAGATGCACAGGTGGGAAGCCCTGGTTAGGGCCCAGCAGGCTCCACCTATATGAAAACTGCCCCAGCCTCCTTACAAAAGAGGCGGCAGGGCCAGGGAGGCCGCATGGGGAGTGAGTGCAGCTGGACTGGAAACCAGAGGGGGTCCTGAGTGAGGACTGGCTGGGGGACATCGCAGTGCCGGGAGCCCTGCGGCCGGGGAAAAAGGGGACCTGGGTGCCCTTCACAACCAGCAGTGACAAGTGAGCTCGAAGGGCAACAGGCAGCAAAAGGGGGCAGGGGTGGGAACGCAGGCGCTGAGCAGGGCAGGCTGCAGAGCCGCCGAAGGCACGTCTGTGGGAGCCTCTGGGCCTGCCCTCTTCACCACTAGTCTCCCCTCCCTGTCCCCCTCTTAGGCGACATTCGAGGTTTGCGTTCTCATGTGGGCACAGCCCTTTATGGTGTATAAAGGCCATTCCCGGCTCTTTCCCGTTGGATTTTCCTGACAGGGAGGCAGGCCGGGCAGGGCAGGTCTCAGCTAAGGCATGGGAAGTGAGGCACTGACGGGCAAGCTGGGTGCTCTGCTGAGTGCTCCTCTGGGGCAAGCTGGGTGCTCCCTGGGGCTGCTGGGTGCTCCCCTGGGGTGAGCTGGGTGCTCCCTGGGGCTGCTTGGTGCTCCTCTGGGGCTGCTGGGTGCTCCCTGGGGTGAGCTGGGTGCTCCTCTGGGGTGAGCTGGGTGCTCCTCTGGGGTGAGCTAGATGCTCCCTGGGGCTGCTGGGTGCTCCTCTGGAGTAAGCTAGGTGCTCCCTGGGGCTGCTGGGTGCTCCTCTGGAGTAAGCTGGGTGCTCCCTGGGGCTGCTGGGTGCTCCTCTGGAGTAAGCTATGTGCTCCCTGGGGCTGCTGGGTGCTCCACTGAGTCCCCATCCACGGCAGCCCCGACTCTACCATCAGCTCCGCAGCCAGTGGGTGTTCTTGTCCAGCGTCGAGAAGCGGATCAGCTTCAGGCTGGGAGGCTGGGGCTTCCTGTCGTCCCAGAGGTACTCAGGGGACAGCACCTTGGTGGGCTTGTGCGAGATGAAGCGGCGGTTCAAGTGGCTCTCCTCCTGCCAGGCCGCCATGATGCCGTTGGCCTTGTCCGCCAAGATGGCCATGTGGCAGCCCCTCGTGAACTCGTACACCCTGTCCACCCGTCCCCCAAAGACCGCCCCGCCATAATAGAAGTCCCCCTCGCCATCGGCCACAAAGGCGGTGGAAACATGCCTGCGCTCGTAGGGGAAGTGCTGGCGGGACACGGCGTAGTAGCCGGGGTGGATGGCGGCCACCAGGTCTCCCAAGGTCTCCGGGCCCCAGGGGTTCCGGAATACCATGTCCACGTCCACGCAGAAGAGGTAGTCCACCTCCCGGTGCGCCCGCTGGGCGACGTGCTGGCTGATGGTCTCCATGCGGCGCGTGGAGATCTCCTCCCAGCGGGAGTGCTTCTGGATGGGCAGGACGCTGAGGAGGCGGCCGGGGCCCAGCGGGACCCGGGGCACGGCCGCGGGCTTGTCGGTGAAGACGTAGTAGTGCACCCGGTGACCCTGCATGAAGAACTGCTCGGCCGACTCCAGGAAGTGCTGGACGAAGCCCGTGTACCTGGTGCAAGAGCCTGTCATCCCGGTGGCCCGACAGCGCCCTGCCCAGGCCCCCACGCGTGCTGGCACCTCTCCGCTCCCCACTGTGCCCTGTCACTCACTCTGACCCTCGGGGTCCTCGTCTGTCAAATGCCACCATCATAGCACCTGCCTCTGCAGAATGCCTGAGGCGCTGACGGTCGCATCACAAGCCCGCCTCTTACTGAGCACTTTCTCGGTGCCAGCGGGTCTGAGGGATTCCACCGTCACCCACTGAACAGGCAGAGACGCTGCGTCACGGAGAGGGGAAAGGGACCAAGCAGGGCAGTGGCTGCTTCAAGGGAAGGTGAGTGGGGCTGGGGGCCCAGGGCAGGTGCAACGACAGGGCTCCCCCCTCCAGGCCACAGCTGATTGGACCAGGGCTCACCCACCATCTGGCCAGCACTTTCGGCCATAGGGGCCCATCACGGTCCCTCTCTCACGAGTCCTAGCAAGGGACCCAGAGGGAAGCTGCCAGGTGGTGGCTCTTACAGGAAAAGCCACGTGGGAGGAGAGAGGAGAATAGGAGAAACCCAGAGAGCAGGCAGCAGAGGGTGGGGAAGAGAGGGGCCTGAGGGCGGGGCCGGCTCAGCGTGGGTCTCTGGACCTGCTGGTGGCCTGGACATGGACCCCCACTTCTATGGGGTGGTCTAGGGGGTTTCCACTCCTTCCTGCCTGCCTGACTGTCTAGGAGAAGCGGAGAGGGGTGAGGGGCCTCTGACACGGGCTTCTGCGGTTCCCTCCCCGGGGCTGCCCCCTCCCCTTCCTCCAGGAAGCCCTGTCCACCAGCCCCCTGCGCAACACCTGGTTCAGGGAGGCTGCGTGGGCTGCTGCGTCCAGGCCTTGCCTCACCCCAGACTGGAAGCTCCCGTGGCTCAGAGAGGACCACCCCTCCCCCACCCGCCCCGACTCACTTCCCGACGGCGAACACCGTGAGCCCGATGGTCAGGTTCAGCGGCTGGTAGATGAGCTGCAGGAGCTCCGGGTCGAAGGTCCCCTCGGACACGATGGGCGCCAGCCAGGGCGTGAGCGTCAGCAGCTCTGTGGGCCTGGCAGTGGGGTGGTCCCTCCCCGTGAGCACCGCGGGCTCACCTTGGCCCTGCCACCCACGCCATGGAACCCCGGCGGCTTCGTCCCTGTCTCCGGGCCTCAGCATCCCAGGTGGAAGAGGGGGACGGTAGTAACTACAAAGCTCCCCCCCCTTTCATCGCCGGGCTCCAGGCTGCACCCACCTCCGCTCCAGCAGCTTCGGCTGAGGGTACTGCGACCTGCGACCGAGAAGGGCCAGTGGTGAGGGAGGTGCCCCCCACCCCCACCCCCACCCCCTGGGCCACAAAGCGGGGAGGACAGTGTGCTTACCGTGCCACGGGCTGGAACGGCTTCTCCCCCCGGAACTGCAGCTTCATGTTGCTGTGGGCAGAGGCGAGAGCCGTCAGTGCCAGGCGGTGGCAGACTGAAGCTGAGGCTAACCCAGCACCCACGGGGCTGGCACAATCCGGAACCTTCCCCGCGGCTCTGCCCGCTCTGCAGGGTCACCGAGTGGCAGGGTGGTTGGTGTCCAGAAAAATAACTCGGTAAAACCCAAAGATGGACAAACCGGAGAAAGAAAAAAACACAGCAAAAATGCTCGGCCAAGGGTGATGACGGGACCGCAGGCGGGCCAAAGGGAGAGGGGGGCTGGGAGCGGAAAGGGGACCCATGGAGGCCTGTGGGAAAGAGGCCTGGGAGCCACCCAAGACATGGGGAGCTGGGGGGAGGGCTGGTCTTAGTTTTTCTAGCTCCTGGTCCTGCCAGTAGGGGCCCAGGGGCAGTGTCAGGGGGTGTGGGGTGTGCCCTGGCCATATCCAGTGTGGCTCAGTGGATAGAGTGTCAGACTGAAGGGTCCCGGGTTCCATTCCGGTCAAGGGCATGTACCTTGGTTGTGGGCAACATCCCCAGTAGAGGGTGTGCAGGAGGCAGCTGATTGATGTTTCTCTCTCATAGGTGTTTCTAACTCTCTATCCCTCTCCCTTCCTCTCTGTAAAAAAAATCAAAATATATTAAAACAAGAACCTCTCCATGTCCTCTGGCCCAGGAAGGGAACACATCAAACAAAAGGACCTTGAATACGGCAAAGGCTTTATATCCAAGGCTGCTCATTACGAACTCATGCAGCACACTGGGGAAACGGGAACCGGGCCCCAGTGGAATGAACTGGCGGGGACCCCGAAGAGGACAAGCACAGGCCGGAAAATAAAGCCACTTCCGGGAAACAGGACAAAATCGCAAAAACATTACGATCACAACGTTCCTGTTTTTAATACTGTACCCGCCTTGCATCCCGCAGTAAATCCCACTTGATCGTGGTGTATGATCTTTTTAATATAGTGCTGGATCCGGTTTGTGACTGTTTTGTTTAGAATTTTTGCAGCTATGCTTATCGGGGATATAGACCTGTACTTCTTTCTTTGTTGTGTCTCTATCTGGTTTGGAATTAGGACTACGCTGGCCTCGGAAGGTGAGCGTGGGAGTGTTTCCTCTTGAGTTTGCTGGGCTGGTTTAAGGCGTGTTCGTCCTGTGAATGTTTGGTGAAGTTCACCTGTGCGGCCGGCGCGGGCATCCCTTTGTGGGAGGTTCCGTTTACCGCTCCCGTTCCACCGGCTGTCATCTGAGGCCACAACCATTTTCAACGGCAAGGAGCCTTTCTGCTTTCAGAACCAACTAGATGCCCAATCTGATCCTTTAGAAAGCACGGCAAGCAACACGCCACAGCGAACTTTGAAACGGGAGCAAAATTCAGGTCAGTGGGACCCACCAGAGCTGCTTCTAAGTCTTCTCTGCTTTCCAGCTTCCTAATTTACTATATTCTGTGCTTAAAATGTTTTTAATCTTCACCTGAGGACATGTGTGTATTGGTTTTACTTTATTATTATTTATCTTAATCCTCACCAGGGGATATATTTTGCTTTGATTTTTTAGAGAAAAGGACGGTAGGAGGGGAAGGGGGGCGGGGATAGGGAGAGAGAGACACACTGATTAGTGGCCTCCCACACAAGCCCTGGCGGTCCGGGGATCAAACCTGCAGCCCTTCGGTGCAAGGGCCCATGCTCTAACTACTGACCCACACCTGCCAGTGCTGTTCTTACTGATTTTAGAGAGAAGAAGAGAGAAACATCGGCCTGAGAAACATCGATCAGTTGCCTCTCCCGCGCACTCAGTCCCGGGATTGAACCCCCACGACCTAGTTATGTGCCCTGACTGGGAATTGAGCCCACAACCTTTTTGGTGTCAGGGACGACCCTCCAACCGAGCCCCCTGGCCGTGCAATATTCATGTTTTCATGATAATAAAACACGCCTTGTTCCTCAATAGTCTGTGCTCAGATTTTAAACTTCCCTTTAGTTGTCATGGAACACAAGGCGGGGGCCGGATGCCCCCGGGACTCCGTCCCAACCCACTTCTGCGCTGTGAGCTGTCAGAGTCAGGTGTGTAACGGGCGCCAGACTTCGGCCACATGTTAATTTGCTCCTTGAGTCCACAGAGAACAGAGCTGAGCAAAATGGCCAAGTCCTCAGAGCACCGTTTCCTGGGCGCCCACTCGGAGGCCGGTGCCACCCCAGGCTACTCAGGCACCTTGGCACTCCGAGACCCCAGGAGCCGTGAGGGGCACCTGGACCATCCCATCTTAAAGATGCGGCAAGTGAGGCTCGGAGCTACGCAACATGCTCAAGGCCTGGCTGCGGAGGGGGTGTTGCAGGGACAGACACTGAAACAGGGCAGCCCATATTTTACCAAACACTCATCACACTGATTGTGAGCTTAGGACCCAAGACCCTGCAGACAGATGGCCTTAAAAACCCCCATCTCCCCCACTCCGTGCAGCCCTCCGGGCCCCCAGTTCTCCCAGCCCCGTACTTACAAGATCTCTGGGCAGGGGAGGTAATAGGGGACATAGGAGAACGGCAGCAAGTCGTCGGCATATACCCTGGGAAGGAAAACCACCGCTGATTCGAGGGCCCAGAGGCTGGAACCCCCTTGGTGCACACTGGTGGGGGGAGCAAAGGCCCCGGGGAGCATCTGCGGTCCCCATGGCGCCTTGGTCTGGCTGACCGCGAGGGACAAGGCCTCCTGGTCGTCCAGCATGCAGGCACTAGTCACCCCTGAAGTCATTCATCCCTGGGGCAGGGGTGTTCTTGACTCCAGCCCTGCACACACGAGGGAGGCCGGTGTGGTGAGGGGCAGCCCAGGAACGCACAGAGCAAACTGGGAGCATCACCAGGAGTTCCTGGTCAACGGGGCTAGAAGGACAGCGAGGCAGAGGGAAGAGCACGTGCTAAGGCCAGGAGGCCAGTCCCAGGCAAAATCTAGAAGCCTCGTTGGGTCTTCCTGGGGTTGGGGGACAGCTGTGCCGGGAGAGGTGGGCATGCCCTGAACGGGTCAGGTTTGGGGGCTGAGATGCCAAGAGAGGAGTCTGAGGTGGGGCTGGAGGGCGCCCTGGGCATGCTCACCACAGAGCGCAGAGGGCCGCGCCCACCAGCAGGCAGAGGCCCAGGCCCAGGGCCAGTCTGCGGCAGCGCATGGCCGGTGCCGCACCCTCTAGGCACCTGCGGGGGGTGGGTGTGCTGAGCCGATCAGCCCTCCTCTCTCAGAGCCTGTGTCCTGCGGGAACACCTGCAAAGAAGTTCCTTACTCAGAGGCAGTGCCCATCCTGGTGGCCCTGCCCCCTCCTCCCCTCTCTACTCCCCCCCAACCCCACCCCCGCGGCCCGCCAGGGGAATGTGGACCCCAGGCGCCAGCCCTCAGGAGCTCAGCGCTCAGCTGAGCCTGCAGCTGTGCCAGCCTGGGCTCTCGGGTCTCCCTCAAAACTCCTCCCGCGACGGGGAGAAGAGACCCCCAGAGTGGGGCGACAGCGCGAGAGCCGGGCGTTTGGGCAGGACTTGGAGAAGCATCCCAGAGAGCAACCCCGAGGACCCGGAGCCCGCACAGCCCGCACACGTCCGCGATTCCCGGGCGGCGGGCGGGGTGCAGCAGCGCATTCCTCCGGGAGGCGAGGCCCGGTCCCTGCAGGGGCCGCGGGGCCGCTCCAGCCCTCACTGGCTCAGCAACGTGACAAGTCACTCTGGCCGCCGCACGCAGCCTCGGGGATCTCCCGGGTGAAGGGACTGGGTCGGCGGGGAGGAAGGACAACACGCCCCGCCCCTGAGGGTGACGCGCGGGGAAGGGCTAAAGCGCTGGGCTCGGCGCGGGTCACAGCGACCCAGGGACCCAGGGAGCCCGGCGGGGGTCCGCCCGAGGTCGGAGAAAGATCCCGGAGCTGGAGTTTCGGTGGCCCGCTCCCGCTGCCTCCCTCCGCGGGCCTCGGTTCCCACGCGGCCAGGGCGCGCAGCGTCCTCCAAGCCCCCGCCTCCTCTTCGGCTCCGCTAGACCCTGCCACCCGCGGGGCCCAGGACGCCGGGGCCGCTCCGCTGACGCAGAGCCCGGCCAGAGCCCAGTCCGCCCCAGCCCGGGGCGCCCCCAGGAGCCTGGGCCGAGCGCGCACCTCGACTTCCGCCAGTCCGTGCGGGCGCGGGGCGCGCACAGGGTGGGGCGGAGGGAGCACACGGTCCCCGCGGGGTGCACACTCACCCCTAGTGGCCAGACCGGCGTTAGGACGGACGCGGGGGCTCACCCGGACCTGGAGAGCAGGCTCGGCTCGGCTCGTTTCGCCTGGGCCCCCCCGCATGACCCCGTGGCCCCGGGCGCCCGGGGCGGAGCGCCGATGGGCGGACAGAGGGCCGGCTGCCGGGGGCGGGGCCGGGTGGGTCAGCGAGCGGCTCGTCCCTCCTGCGGACGCAGCCCCTCCCACCAGCCCGCGCGCCCCGCCCGACGGCCGCCGCTCCTCCCACGGCCGCAGACCCGCCCCGGCCTCCCGCGCGCGGGCTCCGCTGGGCTGTGCTCGCCACTGCCTGTCTGGTCTGCGCCCTCCCAGGCCGGGCTCCAGGCGAGAAGCGCGGTCCGGGAACTCAGGGCCAGGCCTGAGAAGCAACGATGGAGGTGCGGGGGGGGGGGACGTTAATGTGTGCAGAAGAGCATCGGAGCACCGGGAGAAAAGCCGCTGGGCGTCGCCTGCCTCTCCGTTGGGGTCGGTCCTCCTTGGCCCAGGCCCCGAGCCGGCGCCGAATGCTGGCCCGGCTGTGGAGGACGGGCTCCAGGCACTCTCAGCCGTAGCTGGTGGGAATGCCGCATGGAACCTCCACTGGAGAAAAAAAGTTTGGCGGTTTCTTCCCAAAGTGGACAAATTCTTACCATAGGATCAGGCAGTGGTGCTCCTTGGCATTTACCTAAAGGAGCTGAAAACCGTTGCCTGCCGCCCTAGCTGGTTTGGCTCAGTGGATAGAGCGCTGGCCTGCGGACTAAAGGGTCCCGGGTTCGATTCTAATCAAGGGCACATGCCGGGGTTGCAGGCTCGATCCCCAGTGGGGGGCCCGCAGGAGGCAGCAGATCAATGATTCCCTCTTAGCATTGATGTTTCTCTCTCTCTCTCTCCCTCTCTAAAATCAATAAAAGTATGTTTAAAAAAAAAAAAACATTTACCTGCCCAGGGATGTTTATAGACATTTTATTTATAACTGCCCAACACCTGGAGGCCTTCAAGACGTCCTTCAGCCCTAGCCAGTTTGGCTCGGTGGATAGAGCATCCGCCTGCGGACTGAAGAGTCCCAGGTTCAATTCTGGTCAAGGGCACGTACCAGCCTACCCTTGGTTGCAGGTTCCCCGGCCCTGGTCCGGGTGCGTGCAGGAGGCAACCAATCGATACGTCTCTCTCCTATTGATGTTTCTGTCTCTCTCTTTCCCTTCTGCTCTCTCTAAAAATCAATGGACAAATATCCTCGGATGGAGATTAACAACAAAAACAAAAAAGATGTCCGTCAGTGGTGACTAGGTAAACTGCAGGGTGTACTGACGGTGGCCTGGTGGCCTGTCCAGCACTGAGAATAAATGAACTCCAAGCCATGGAAAGTCATGGAACAACCTTATATGCACATGACTAGGTGAACGACGTTTACCTAAAAATCATACTAGATGATTTCAACTCTATGACATTCTGGAAGAGGCGAAACTATGGAGACAGAAAAAAGATCAGTGGGTTCTTAAGATGGAGGTGGGGGGGACAGAAGGAGGGCGACCCTGTGCGGCTGGCGCTCACCCACGCATTCTCCCCGCAGACGCTCACGGGACTCCCACAGGCACAGTGTGAATGCGGCCAGCAGAACACACCCCGCTCGGCCGGCGGGCGGATGGGCTCTGCGCCCTGAGACCCGTGTGCCCGCTCCACAGACTCAGTGCTCAGGTGGCGCAGGCAGAGGCCAGAGCAAGGTTCCTGGGGCTCCGGGCACGGGACGCCCTGGGGTCGCGAGGCTGTGCTTTCTGCCGCGCAGCCAATAGAGTCCCTGGTCTCTGACCCGGAGCCCTGTCTCCTGCCAGCCCAGAGGGCATGGTGGCAGGCTAGGTTGTTAGTTGGCAAGTGGGGTCAAATCTCAGGCCCTTCCCAGTTCTCAATACACCCGAACAGAAGCTGCCCCGAGGCCCAGCCAGCGCTGGGGTGCACAGCTGGGGCTGAGGGCGAGCGGGGTAGTCTTAGTGCAGCTTTTTTGAGAGCCATAAGATTGGACAAGAATTGGGTTGGCGGACGGTGGGGTGGCCTCCAGGCCAGCTCTCCGGTCCAAATCCTGGCTCTCTGCACACCTTGTGCAGTCCCTGCCCCTCTCTGTGCTCTGTACCTTTTTAAAAATATATGTGTTTATTGATTTCAGAGAGGAAGGGAGAGGGAGAGAGAGAGAGAGACATCAATGATGAGAATCATTGATCGGCTGCCTCCTGCACGCCCCCTACTGGGGATGGAGCCCGGCGACTCAGCATGTGCCCTGACCAGGGATCCAAGCCTGACCTCCTGGTTCACAGGACGAAGTTCAACCACCGAGCCAGCCCACGGGCCGGAGCCCTGTTCCTCTTAAAGGCAGGGGTCAGGTGGAGATGAATGAGTTCCTACAGGAAAAGCACTAAGCCAATGCCCGGCATAACGGAGCGTGACAACGGTTCCCGTGACTCATTCAGCAGAGCAGGGCCCTGCCAAGAACCAGGGAGTGAGGCGTATCCTCCCCAGAAGCTCCCTGCAGGCTGGGGACCCCTAGCAGGACGCAGCCCTTGCTCCTGGGGGAGGGAGGGGCATCCTCTCTTCCTCAGGATACAGAGTCCCAGGGGCCCACCCTGGTTGGTTTCCTGCGGGAGGGGACCTGGTCCTCAGCCGGTAACCGGGGGCAGGAGAGGCGGGAGGGGCTTGGGGAGGAAGGGGAGCACCGGGCCCCGGAGACTAGGCTCCTGCGGGCCCGGTGCGCCCAGGGCAGATGCAGAGAACGTGAGTGGAGGCGGGGGAGGTAGGAATGCGAACTTGAGCACCACACCTGACCTCGCCTCCCGGCCCTGCCTCAGTTTCCTCCTCTGGAAAGGAGCGGGGTCACTAGCACTTCCTGGCTGCGCCCGGAAGAGCATGGCGAAGCCTCGGGAAAGGCGCCGGAGCCGGCGGGGAGGGGAGGGGAGGGGAGGGAGGGGAAGGGAGGCTCTCACGGTCCTCCCGCCCGCCCCCAGGATGCCCCTTCCTCCCCGACCTCCGCCTGGGCGGCCGCCACCTCCGGTCAGAGGCCCCGCAGGCCGGGCGCAGCCCGAGGGCAGGGAGCAGGCGCTCCACCGGGTCCCGGGACAGCGAGGGGCCCAGGGGGCGAAGCCGGGGACTCCACCTCGGGGCGAGCCTGGGGAGGCGGATTGTGGAGGCTCGGACCGGTGCGAGCCCCGGGAGCCAGGGCGGGGCGCGGCTCTGCAGGTGGAACCCGAGGACTGCGCTGGGGCGTCGGGGGCGGGGACAGGTGGCTGCTCCCCGCCGGGGTGCGGGGCGGGGCGTCCGGGGGCGGGGACAGGTGGCTGCTCCCCCCGGGGTGCGGGGCGGGGCGTCCGGGGGCGGGGACAGGTGGCTGCTCCCAGCCGGGGTGCGGGGCGGGGCGTCCGGGGGCGGGGACAGGTGGCTGCTCCCCGCCGGGGTGCGGGGCGGGGCGTCCGGGGGTGGAGAGGGGGCGGGCGGAGCGTCGGGGGCGGGGACAGGTGGCTGCTCCCCGCCGGGATGCGGGGCGGGGCGTCCGGGTGCGGAGAGGGGGCGGGGCGGAGCGTCGGGGGCGGGGACAGGTGGCTGCTCCCAGCCGGGGCGCGGGGCGGGGCGTCCGGGGGCGGAGAGGGGGCGGGGCTGGGAGGGGCGCGCGGCCTCATTGGTGCCGATTGAGGAGGCCCCGCCCCTCCACCTGGCCGGGGCCCTCCGGACCCAGGTTTTCCTCTCCGGACCCTCCGCGTCCCCCCGACCCCCGCTGTCACTTTGCGGGGTGGGGCGCCCGAGAGTCCCAGCCTCGAGGGGAGCGGGCGCGCGTGGCCGCCGGGGCCGCGGCATCGTTCTCACAGGCCTCGGAGGGCGGGCGCCCAGGCAGCGCGGAGGGACCGAGGCGCCGCCCTGGGGCTCCGGGATGGCTCAGCTGCTGCGGGCGCAGGCGGGTGAGTGGCGGCCCCAGCGCCCCGCGATGCCTGGGCGGGAAGAGTCCTGACGGGGGAACCGGGCACCCCGATCGCTGAGCCCCGTTGGGAGCCCGGGTGCTCGGGACCCAGCAAGCAGAGCGGGCGGGCTCGCACTGCCTGGGGGCGGCGGCCGGCTGGCCTCCGGGTCCTGGTCCTCTGGTCTTGGCTAGGTCCGGTGGCCCTGCGGTCAGCGCATCCGTCTCCAGGAATCTCCCACACCCTCTCTCTTTAAAATATATAATTGATTTCGTAGAGGAAGGGAGAGGGCGAGAGAAATAGAAACATCAATGATGAGAGAGAATCATTGATGGCTGCCTCCTGCACGCCCCATACTGGGGTCGAGCCAGCAACCCCGGCATGTGCCCTGACCGGGAATCAAACCAGGACCTCCTGGTTTATAGAGGTCGTTGCTCAACCACTGAGCCACGCCTCCTGGGCTCCCACCCCTCCCTGACACACCCTGGCCTTTCTCTCCCTGAACTGGGATTCCGGAGGCTGACCCCTGGTGGGCGCTCCCTTCCCCTCCAGAAGGCCCTGGGGCCGCTCTTGCCCCCCCCTCCCAGTCCTGCCCCTTTGCCTTAGTCACCAGTCACCTGCACACCTGCTGTCGCCTGGCAGAGTTGGCATGCTTAGTGCGCAGTGGGAGCTGTGCCCGGAGAGCAGACACTCACGTGGGCACAGGGTGCCACTGTCAGGCTGGGAATGGGCCAGAGAACCGGGACCCAGGAGGCCACAGGGGACAAATGGCCCATTCATTCAGCTCAGTTCCTGTGTTCACATTTGAGGACAGAACTTTGGGGTTGGGTTCAGGAGGGCATAAAATAGTGCAGAGGCCTCACCTCCGCTTTGGGGGGGCGGGGGAGGCCAGGCGGGCTGGCTGCCCTGGAGGCTGCGGAGGAAGAGGGGGAGCTCTCTGGCTGTGGCAGGTCTGGGGGGAACGAGTGGGGCAGAGTCTCACGCGGAATCACAAGCAGAACTTCAAGTCCGTCTTTACTGAGCCCTACACCGAACACTCCTGCTTCTCTCTTCCGTTAGCCTAGGGCCAATGAGCTCCTACTGGTGGCACTTTTTTTTTAATCTTCACCCGAGGATATTTTCCCCATTGATTTTTAGAGAGAGTGGAAGGGAGAGGGAGAGAGAGAGAGAGAAACACCGATGTGAGAGACATCGTTTGGTTTTATGGAATATGGAATTGGCACAGAAGAGACTGTTGGACACTCTGAGGTTCAGGAAAAGCCTGTATTCAAAGCAGCGCTGCTGGTTCAGGGGACAGATCCTGCACCACGTGGACAATGAGATTTTCTCTTTATATATCCCTGAGTTCCTTTGTTTCTTCTGCAGTGGACTCTCACAGCCCCCCCCCCCCCCCCCCCGCCGCCGCCGCCCCCAAGAGCCAGTTGGATGGTTAACTTAGATTGTAGCTATTGTCCATCCTCGATGGCGATGGCGCCAGTGACCTCCCTCTAGCTAAGCTGTTACATCCATGGTTTGTGGTCCTTGTAAATTAGAGTATTTAGATAAACAGCTCTTGCAGGACCAGATAATTAAGGAAGGGCCAGTGACTTCAGGAATGTGCATTAGGGGCATTGATTAACTTAGGTACAGGGCCTCCTACCTTCTTTCACAAATGGAGTTAATTTTCGGCTAGCAAGAGAGTGCAGTAGAAAGCAGCTTACCGGGACAAATTCAGATTGCTAGCCCCCAAAATGTCTTATGCTCCCCATCAGGTTGTCTCCCGCATGCCCCCAATGCGGGCTGGGAGCCTGCAACCCAGGCATGTGCCCTTGACTGAAATCGAACCCGGGACCCTTCAGTCTGCAGGCCAACGCTCTATCCACTGAGCCAAACCGGCTAGGTTCTGGTGGCACTTTTAAAAAATAACTGTATTGAAAACATTTATATGCCATAACATTTACCTGTTTTATGTGTAATATTAAATTGTGCTTAGTCAATTTACAGATATGTGTAATACATTTTAGAATTTCCCCTTCAGCGCCCTAATTCTCTAGTGCCTGTTTTCAGCCACTTTCTGTCTCTACAGCTTTACCTTTTCTGGACTCGCACATGCATCATATGTTCATCTCAAGGCATATGTGGTCTTTTGCTTCTGACTTCCTTCTCTTAGACGCACGTTTGCAAGGTCGTAGCGTGTATCAGCATTGCATTCATGTTTATTGCTGAATGATCTCATTGTATGGGTACCATTGTCTGTTTATCACCCATTGATGGGCATTTTGGTTGTTTCTACGCTTTAGGGTTTATTTTTTTATTTTGGAGAGGAAGGGAGAGGGATAGAGAGAGAGAAACATCAATGATGAGCGAGAATCATTGATCGGCTGCCTCCTGCACGCCCCCTACTGGGGATTAAGCCTGCAGCCCCGGCATGTGCCCTGACTGGGAACCAAACCCCAACCTCCTGATTCATAGGTGGACGCTCAACCACTGAGCCACGCCAGCCGGGCTCACTTTCTTAATGGTGTATTTGAAGTGCAAAAGTTTTTAAAAAGCTTTTATTGTTGACACTATTACAGATGCCCACCATTCCTCCCCCTTTCCCCACCTCCACTCAGCCCCCACCCCCGCCCCTGGCCATCACCCCACTGTTGTCTGTGTCCATTGGTTGCACATATATGTCCTTCGGCTGCTCTCTTCACCTGTCATCCAGTCCCCCCCGTCCAAAAGCTGTCATTTCGATTAACTCCTCTTTAACTTTTTTCTTCTCTTATTGTTTTTGCTTTCGGTGTCATCTGTAAGAATTCTTTGCTTAAACCCGTGTCCCAACCATGTAGTCCTGTTCCCTTCTAGTGTGAGTCTTCCAACCACGCGTGCATTTCCTCTGGGTTGTCTAAATGGTTGGCAAGACAGGCCTGGGCCGGCCCTGTGGACTTTTCTAAAAGTCTCTCAAAGGTTCAAAAAGCCCCAAACCAGCAGCGTCCGGCCTCAGCCTGCCTGTGCCTCCTGCTAAGCAACCCCACGCCCAGCACCTGTCACAGCACAGCCTCTCCCAGCTCAGGCAGCTGCCCCACAGAGCACTCTGCAGCTCCTACCAAGTGGCCCCGGGCGGGCACAGGCAGCGGCTGACCTGGGCCTGCTCCCAGAGGCCCAGGACCAACTCCTGGTGCAGGCGACAGCAGGAAGAATCTTAAAGACGGTGTGTGAATAACGCCAGGCAGGAGCGCGTTTATCTGATCACGTTCAGACACTGCGCTGCGGGGGAACCTGTGAGGGAAGCCGGTTAGGTTAGCGGTTGCCTGGGGCGGGGCGGGGCGGGGAGTGGGGGGTATTTGTTGCGCAGGGACAGGAGGGAACTTGTGCATCTGGCTTGGCTGGGGCAGTGGTTACACACGTGTACACATTGTTAAATACTCATCAACCTCCGTACTTAAAATGCATACGTTTTATCGGCTATAAATGATACCTCAGATAAGTGTGTATGTTGAATGTTTTTAAAAGGAAACATGGAATAGTATTTTCAAAACTGAAAGGAAATTCTTTCCAGCACCCCCCCACCCCCCCGCTGGGAGGGTGGGGGGCAGCGGCCATCCTCCTGACCCCTGGGGTCATGTCGGTCTTCGAGGAAAGGGGGGGCTCAGTGGAAAGAGGCCTGGGGAGGCCGGGTATCTGGGAATTGGGGGCCCCTTGGGGGGTGCTGGGAGGAAGAACTGTGGGCCCCTCTGAAGGAGACGGACAAACGTCGGGATTGGACTGGGTCTTAAAGGGGCTCCAGTTTTGCTCCAAACTCGCCCTGTGAGGGGCGGCTCTCCTGGTGGGGCCGGGCCAGGGTCCCCAGCACAGCGAGACAGAGGAGGGCTCGGAGGCAGGAGCAGCTAGCAGCGGTTCTCAACCTGTGGGTCGCGACCCCTTTGGCGGTCGAACGACCCTTTCACAGGGGTCGCCTAAGACCATCCTGCATCTCAGATATTTACATGACGATTCATAACAGCAGCAGCATGACAGTTATGAAGTAACAACGAACATAATTTTACGGTTGGGTCATAACATGAGGAGCTGTATTAAAGGGTCGCGGCGTTAGGAAGGTTGAGAACCGCTGAGCTAGAGTGACCGGGTTTCCACCCTGTTTTCCAGGAAAACCTACGTGCCGCTCGCTTCGACCTCTGGCCTTGCTCCTGGTCACACTCGTCCTCTTTGGGTAAGAAGCGTGCGAGACCCTCTGGGTCTGCCCGGCTTGCGGGAAGCAGCAGCAGGAGCCAATCGGATCCCAGTGGGGTGCCCTGAGCTGTTCCCCCCAATCCTGCCACCCCGGGATCACAACTGTAGTGACGGGACAGGTGACAGCCGCCTCACGGCCCACCGCCCGGCGTCACACTCCCTCCTACTGAGGCCCCACCTTGTGGGTGAGCTGTGCTCCCTCCACGTCACTAGTGGGGAGTCAGGCGAGGCCAGGACCCCTCCGCTGCGTGGCTGCGAGTGCGGAAGCCGCGCTGTCAGTCGCTCCCAGATGGAGAAGGTCCTGGAACGGGGAGTGAGGTCACGGCCGCTCTCCTGGGGCAGGGCCCTGCAGGAACCCGTCCAGGGGCAGCCTCGGACCAGCCGGCCATGCACGGGACCCGCTCCAGCCGCACAGGGGCTCGCATGGGGGCACTGGCCGCAGTGACTGCCCCTCCTTGGGACCGGTCACCTGAGCGTTGGGGAGACTGGCCCCCGCCCTGCTCTGGGGAGCTCGGGGTCATGACCTGGCTCATCTGCTTTGCGTGGGGAGGTGGACAGGCCGTCCCAGACCAGCTCCTCAACAAGGGTCTTTGGGGGGCTCTTCCACAGCATGGGGGTCCTGAGCCCAAGAATCCCGATGCTGGAGACCAGACCAGAAGGCGAAGGGTAAGTGAGTGACATGTGCCCTGACAGCCTGGGCACTGCTCCATGCTCTGAGGACCCAGCCCCCCATAGGTGGGTCAGGGCCTCCTTCTTGTCTCGTCCCTCTCCCCACACTCAGAGCAGCTTGGCCAAGTCCCTGACCTTGAAGGGTCACCTGGGCAGGACTGACTCCACACGTCTGCCTTCAGTATTGACCTCCCGCTTCTGGGTGCCCTGACCAGGAATCGAACCCACCACCCTTTGGTGCCTGGGACGATGCTCCAACCAACCGAGCCACAGCAGCCAGGCAGACGCCCTACTTTAACTGCATCCCGGAGCGCACATGGCGGGCATTTTACAATGACCCACGGCCCGCTGGCCCACATTCGGGCCTCCACAGGCTTCGGTTGGGACTGGCCGCTGCGCACACACGGCCCAGGCTGTGGCCCCTGACGGAGCCGCAGCTGCTGTTGGAGCTGGTCCCGTGACGGCCACGTCAGGGTGTTCCTGTCGCCCAGCAGAGCCCAGCAGAGCCCCTTGCTGTCTGACGGCCGTTCCTCTGGGCCAGCTCCCTCCTGGGACACCCACCCACCCACAGCGCGCTTCCCGGCCCTCCCGCCCACAGTGAACCGAGGCGGGACCCTGGGATCCCGTCACTTCGGGTCAGAGGGAGGCAAAGCCCGAGGCCTTTAGATCCAGGGCCCAGTGCACACGCGGGGAAGCGACACGCAGAGGCCCAGCCTCCCCGAGGTGCCTGCGGAGGCGCCTGGGCTCCGGGTCCGGGGAGAGGGCACAGCCTGGCACTCGCAGCAGCCACCCTGCCCTGCCGGCGACGTCCACGGGTCTCCCCGAACTCAGGCCGCGCTGTGCTGTTTTTCAGGATGGTTTATCCGCAGCCCATGGCGCTGACACCCTCGTGAGTACCTTTATTGAAGCTCAGCGTCACTCTCCCGATGTGACCTCGCTCCCGGGCCTGGCTCCGCCCCTCCGTGCTCTGGCGGCCTGGGCTCTGAGCCTGGAGCCCACAGAGTCTCTGTGCTCCCCCTTGCGCATCCCCCTGTTCTCTGTCCTCTGTTCACCAAGACAGTTGGAGGGTGGGCCTTCCTGCAGGGGGTCCCCTTGGCCGGCAGGTCCCGCTGCCCCGGGTCCTCAGGGTGCAGAGCTGGTAAGGGGGGATCTCCCACGTTTGCATCTGGACTGGCAGCAGGCGGGCTGCTTGCCGATGCCACGTCCTCTGGAAGGATGGTCCGCCTGGGCGCCGAGGGCGTGGGGCCGAGTGGGGCGCCCGGGGCGGCAGGGAGCACAGGCGGAGTGTGTCCCCCTCCCGCCCGCTCACCGTGGCTGTGGGCTGTCGGCGCAGGAGGAAAGACGTCCTGGTCCTGACCCCGTGGCTGGCGCCCATTGTCTGGGAGGGGACCTTCAACATTGACATCCTGAACGAGCAGTTCCGGCTCCAGAACGTCACGGTCGGGCTCCCCGTGTTTGCCATCAAGAAGTGAGTGGGTGGCAGGACGGAGGGCAGAGAGCGGAGGTGGGAGCGGCAGGTCAGGGAGCGTCTGTCCTGTGTCCAGGGCATAACGGGATGGGGTCAGCCAGGAGATGGGGACCTGGGGGTGAGGGGAGCACAGCTCAGGTGGGACCCAGGTCTAGCTCTACTCACCGAGGGGCTGCCCCTGCTCCGCCCCCGGATCCTCAGCCCTCCTCCATATGATGGGGTGCTGCCGGCCCCCCATCCCCGGGAGCAGAGGATTAGGGAGGCCAAGGCTTCCCGCTCAGGCGCGGCCAGGGGAGTGGGTCCCTGGAAGAAGGTGCACGCGCTGCGTGGCCCAGGTGGGGCCTGGCCTGGCTCCCGTGACCTCCCGCCTCCCCGCCTCCCCGCCCCCGCAGGTACGTGGTCTTCCTGCAGTGCTTCCTGGAGACGGCCGAGCAGCACTTCATGGTGGGGCACAGGGTCCACTACTACGTCTTCACCGACCGGCCGGCCGACGTGCCCAGCGTGGCGCTGGGGGCGGGCCGCCGCCTGGTGGTGCTCGAGGTCCCGGGCGCCGCGCGCTGGCAGGACGTGTCCATGCGCCGCATGCAGATGATCAGCGACTTCTGTGAGCGGCGCTTCCGGCGGGAGGTGGACTTTCTGATGTGCGTGGACGTGGACATGCGCTTCAGCGACCACGTGGGCGTGGAGATCCTGTCCCCGCTCTTCGGCACCCTGCACCCCGGCTTCTACAGGGCGGCCCGCCAGGCCTTCACCTACGAGCGCCGGCCGCAGTCCCAGGCCTACATCCCCCGGGACCAGGGCGACTTCTACTACTTGGGGGGCTTCTTTGGGGGGTCGGTGGCCGAGGTTCAGCGGCTCACGAAGGCCTGTCACCAGGCCATGATGGCCGACCGCGCCAATGGCATCGAGGCCGTTTGGCACGACGAGAGCCACCTGAACCGGTACCTGCTGGACCGCAAGCCCACCAAGGTGCTGTCCCCGGAGTACCTGTGGGACGAGCAGCTGCTGGGCCGGCCGGCCGTCATGAGGAAGCTGAGGTTCGTGGCGGTGCCCAAGAACCATCAGCAAATCCGCAACTGAGGGGCAAGCCCGGGGCGCGGGGAGGGCTGGGGGCCATGCTCCCTCGGGACCCCCAGATGGGAACCTTTATGGCCGCTGGGGCCGACTGCGCTTCCCTTTTCTGTCCTGGGGAGGGAACCTGTGGGGGCCTGGCACTGCCCCACCCCCAACACAGGCCTTGGGGCACCTCCGCCCTGGGCACAGGCAGCGGGAGACCGGCCCCACTCCCGGGCACGGGGCCTGGAGCGGCCGGGCCATCGCTCCCCTGGGTGCCCCTTGGGCCCTTCCGCTCAGGTGAGGCAGGTGGTCCCGGCCCCTCCTGACAAACAGCATCCCAGACGAAGTCCCTCCAGGGAAAGGTGTGCACCTCCTCTTCCCCCCCTCTCCACGCGCCTCCCGTGTGCAGAAAACTCGGGAAAGCCAGTGTTTTCAAAAAGGCCGAGGGGCACATGGGCACTTCCTACGAAGGAAGCCCAGGCCCCAGCAGGTGCGGAGGGAGGTGGGCGGGGCCCTCTGGAGGACAGTGCAGGCCCGCAGGTCCCATGGGCGGCACCTCCCGCAGCCCCATCCGAGGAGGCCACCCCACAGTGTTCTTGCACAATTTTTCAAAGATGTATTTTTGAGCGTCGACCTATGAACCAGGAGGTCATGGTTCGATTCCTGGTCAGGGCACATGCCCAGGTTGTGGGCTCGATCCCCAGTGTGAGGGGTGCAGGAGGCAACCAGTCAATGATTCTCTCTCATCATTGATGTTTCTCTCTCTCTCCTTCTCCCTTCCTCTCTGAAATCAATAAAAATATATTTTTTCAAAAAAGATGTGTTTTCGAGACTACCCATCAGAGCACTGGTGAAATTGCCAGAAACTGGAAACCACGTGCATGGAGAGGGTTGGACCCATCGATCCTGGTCCACACGGACGCGGCAAGCCGAGCGGCTGCTGCCGTGGGTGCAGGTCTCCACGTGCCCACAGACAGACATCAGGGTCCTCTTAGGTGAGACACGTGGAACCTGCTGCATCCAGGACCCCACCCATTAGCCCATGCACGTGTGATTGCAATGGGCAGACACGTGTAAAGGAGTCTGCGTGTAACAGAGACGGACAGACAGACAGAAAGAGAGGCGGAGCCTGAGATGCCCACAAACCACTCATGCTGGTCACCTCTGGGGTGGGACTTGCGAATCTCTTATCGTCTCCTTGTCTAAGTTTCTGCAATGCATGTGACTTTATAGTTCTGAAATATTAAAGGCATGTGTTCAGTGTTCATGTACTACTCATCTAGGGAGAAAGTGCATTATGTAGCATTTACTATTTAAAATATATATTTTTTTTCATTTTAATTTTTATTGAATTATTTTGGTGGCATTGGTGAATAACATTAAATAGATCTCAGGCGCACAATTCCATAGCACATCATCTGTATATTGTATTGTGTGTTCACCGCCCAAAGTCAAGTCTCCTTCCATCACCATTTGGCCCCCTCTACCCTCTTCTACCTCATTATTTTTATTTTAAGTAAGAAAATTGAGGCTTAAAAGAATAACGTAGATAGTAAGTGGTAAAGCCTGGGTCTGAGGTAAGACTTGCCTGATGCTCTTTCCAGAAAGTCCCATTTTCTCCCAAGAGGCAGGCGCACAGAGGAGAGTGACACTGATCTCGCTGTGAGTGTGGATAACTCAGCACATCTTCATGTGTATTTAAGTGCATGTAGTTAGTGCTCTTTTCTGTCTGCTCACGAGGAAAGAACGTACATTTGGAAACATGGCCACCTGAAAACCTAGGCACTGTGTTAGAGTGAAGACCTATGAATCACTCGGTCTCCTTTGCATCCAGACACCTGGCGTCCGTGAAGCCTTCAGTGAGATCCGTTGTTGCATTTGCTTACAATATACCCCAGTTCCTCCAAACAAATGAATGAACAAGCAGGCAGAGGACAGAGAATCTTTAGGATGCTTATTCCACTGCACTCTGCGCAATAAAATAACAGAGCTAACAAATTTAAACGGAATAATTTCGAATTTTACCTTTGAATAGGTAATATGTCACTAACGTGTTAAAAAGATAAACCATTACAAGGTAAAAAGTCTAAGTCACATCTCTTCCTACTTATCCTATTTTTTTTAGCTTTTTATAGATATATATTTTATTGATTTCAGAGAGGAAGGGAGAGGGAGAGAGAGATAGAAACAGCAATGATGAGAGAGAATCATTGACAGGCTGCCTCCTGCACACCCACCCTGGGGATGATTGAGCCCTCAACCCCGGCATGTGCCCTGACCGGGAATCGAACCATAACCTCCTGGTTCATAGGTCAATGCTCAACTACCAAGCCATGCTGGCCAGGCAGAAATTTTGTAATTTTTGTCTATGGTGTGAAGGATTGAGGTTCTTTTTTGTTTTTCTTGTTCTATACAGATATCCAATAATTTCAGCTATTTGAATTGAAAATGTTTTCCTTTCCCCATTTTATTCTTTTAGCACTCTATTGAAAATCCGTGTGTGTCCCCCAAAATGTATATACACTTTAACAGCTGAGAGCTCAATTTTGAAAATGAAATGATTATAATAAACACTGCCTTTATAATTATTCCAAGTGTGTGCATACATTTTTGGGGGACAATCTATATATCTGGAGCCTGGGTTCTGTCCCATTGACCTGCAGGTCTATTCCAATGCCAACCTGTACGGATCACTGTAGCTCTGTAATACATCTTGAAATAAGGACGTGTAAGCCCTTAAAGTTCTTTTTCCATTTTCAAATTTGTTTTGGCTATTCTGGGACCTTTGCATTTCCATATAAATTATAGAATCAGCTTGTCAAATTTTATAAAAAGGCCTTCTGGAGTTTTGGTTGGGATTATGTAATTCCATAGATCAATTTGAGGAGAAGGGAGAGTTTAACAACCCTAAATCTTCCAACCCATGAAAACATAGTCTTTCTCTCCACTCATTATATCTTCTTACATTTCTCTGGCAATGCTTGGTGGTCTTAATTGTATAGACATTGCTCTCAATTCGATAAACTCATCCCTAAGTGTTTCATGCTTTCTGATACTGTTGTAAATAGTATTTTTAAATTGTCATTGTCTGATTGGCTGTAGCAAGTATATAGAAATATGATTGGTTTGTATAGTGAGTTTGTATCCTGTAACCTTGCCGGGCTTGTAACAGGATGCAATGGACATGACAATAGTAGCGCCAAGTGAAGAGCATGAAATGAAGGGCTATTGAGCAAAGAAATGTCACCAGACAACAACCCAAATACACAGGAAGAGTTTAAGAGCAGCCCCAGCCGGTTTGCTCAGTGGATAGAGCGTCGGACCTCGACTGAAAGGCCCTGGGTTCAGTTCCAATCAAGGGCAGGCACCTCGGTTGCAGGCTTGATCCCTGGCCCCTCACATGGACGCTTTTCTCTCTCAGTCTCTCTCCTCTCCTTTCCACTCTCTAAAAAAATCAGTGGAAAAATATCCTCGGGTGAGGATTAACCAACCAAACAAACAAACTAAAGAAACAGAGAGTAAAGCAAATGGCTAATATGAAGTTTAAAATAAAATGCTTGAAAAACACTTTTCTCCTTCTTTGCCCTAATGTAAAAGAAAGATTGTTTAAAGTAGTACTTACAAGACAGTATTTCTGAGTTCATAACATGCATGAATGAACATATATGACAAGAGAGGAGGGAAGAGCCAAACTGGTTTGGCTCAGTGGATAGAGCATCAGCCTGTGGACTGAAGGGTCTCAGGTTCGATTCCGGTCAAGGGCATGTACCTTGGTTGCGGGCACATCCCCAGTAGGGGGCGTGCAGGAGGCAGCTGATCGATGTTTCTCTCTCATCGATGTTTCTAGCTCTTATCCCTCTCCCTTCTTCTCTGTAAAAAAATCAATAAAATATATTTTAAAAAAAACAAAAACATTTGAATGCAAACGCACCTCCCAGCCGCCTGCCTGTCACTCTGGTCCAAAAAAAAAAAAGAGAGAGGAGGGAAGAAATGGAGCTAAATGGAGCAAAGTTTCTGTATTCTGCTGGAATTAAGTTGGTATAGACTGAAGTAAATTATGTAAATTGGAATGCATAATCTCCAGAGCAACCACTAAAAGAAATAACTTACAAACATATCCTTAAAAACAGCAAGGGAATTAAAACAGTGCAATGGGAAATATCTATTTAACGTAAAAGAATATCGTAAGGAGAAACAAAAGAGCAAAAACTCGCAAAACATAGAGGAAACCAATAGCTAAATGGTGGCTGGAAATCCAATCACAGCAATAACAACATCGAATGGCATTGAACGCTACTGGAAGGCAGCCATTGTCAGACTGGATTTAAAGAAGAGCTTCAACTCTAAGCTGTCTTCAGGAGACATACCTTAGAAATGAAGACACACATAAGTCTGGTGTGCAAGTAGAGTAGAAGGTATACCCAGCAAATAACCATAGGCCTGGAGAAACCAAATTCATCTAGGCGGGAAGTACAGCCTCTCGCCACTTAAAGATGGGAATCCTGCTAAGAAATGCGTCCTCAATGAAACCAAGAGCTGGTTCTTTGAAAAGATAAACAAGATTGACAAACCTCTAGCCAGACTCACCAAGAAGCAAAGAGAGAGGACCCAAATAAACAAAATCAGAAACGATAGAGGTGAAATAACAACAGACCCCACAGAAATACAAATGATTGTTAAAAAATACTATGGACAGCTCTACTCCAACAAACTAGACAACCTGGAGGAAATGGACAAATCCTAGAAAAATACAACATTCCAAAACTCAATCAGGAAGAATCTAAAAATCTCAATAGGCCAATAACTATGGAAGAAATTGAAGCAGTCATCAAAAAGCTTCCAGCAAACAAAAGCCCAGGACCAGACGGCTTCACAGGGGAGTTTTACCAAACATTCAAGGAAGAACTAAAACCTATCCTCCTCAGACTACTACAAAAAATTCAAGAGGAAGGAACACTTCCAAGCTCATTCTATGAAGCCAGCATCACCCTAATACCAAAACCAGGTAAAGTAAACACAATGAAAGAGAATTACAGGCCAATATCCCTCATGAACATAGATGCCAAAATCCTCAACAAAATCGTAGCAAATCGGATCCAGCAGTACATCAGAAAGATCATACACCATGACCAAGTAGGATTTATCCCAGGGATGCAAGGATGGTACAATATCCGCAAATCAATAAACGTGATATATCACATAAACAAATTGAAAGAAAAAACCCACATGGTCATATCAATTGATGCAGAAAAAGCATTTGACAAAATCCAACACCCATTTTTGATAAAAACTCTCAGCAAGGCGGGAGTAGAAGGATCATACTTTAACATAATAAAAGCCATATATGACAGGCCCACAGCCAACATCATACTCAATGGACAAAAACTAACACCATTTCCCCTAAGAACAGGAACAAGACAGGGATGCCCACTCTCACCACTCCTGTTCAACATAGTACATTGGAACTATTAGCCATTGCAATTAGGAAGAAGAAGAAATAAAAGGCATCCAAATTGGAAAAGAGGAAGTAAAACTGTCCTTATTTGCAGACGACATGATATTATACATACAAAACCCTAGAGACTCCATCAAAAAGCTACTAGACTTAATACATGAATTTGGCAATGTAGCAGGATACAAAATTAACCCCAAGAAATCTGAGGCATTTCTATACACCAATAGTGAACTTTCAGAAAGAGAGATTATAAAAACAATCCCATTTTGCTGGGGTCCAACCCCAGCAGGTCCAGGGGTCCCCAAAGGTGTGGACGGAGTCGGTGAAGAAGGAATGACACGGAGACAGGGTTCAGTTGATCAGCAGCCTAGCCAGGATCTCTAGCCAGGATCTCCAGCCAAGTTCTGGTCTGGATCTCCAGCGAAGTTCTGGTTAGGATCTCCAGCCAGGTTCTGTGTCCATGTTCTCTTGCTAGGTTCTCCAGCCAGGTTTTCTAGGTTCTCCAGCCAGGTTCTGTAGCCATGTTCCCTTGCTAGGTTCTCCAGCCAGGTTCAGTAACCAGGTTCTAGTCAGGTTCTCTTGCCATGTTCTATCCAGGTTCTGTAGCCAGATTCTGTCTCTAGGTTCTTCAGCCAGGTTCTCTTGCTAGGTTCTGTCTCTAGGTTCTGTGGCCAGTTTCTGTCCAGGATCTTTTGCCATGTTCTCTCCAGTGAAGTTCTTCTGTCTCTAGGTTCTGTGTAGTTTCTGTGTCCTGTTGTCTTGTTACATCTGTATTTATACCAGTTGATTCCAATCCTATCAATCTCTATTCCAAAGGTTAGGGTGTTTCTTATCTCCATTCCAGGGAGTAAAGATTATGTAGCTTAAGCATGATTGTTTGTAGTTAAAGTGATTAATTACCCGCCTGGCACTTAGTTAAGGGGTTTTATTCCCTCCCTAACTTCAGGGGAAAATCCCTACCTGGGGAAACAACCTTTCTCAGAGAGGTGACCTTGGTTAAAACACATAGTGCCAAGAAGGTGAGCAAACATATTAAGAACAGTATGCCATATATGCCAGGTCCCTTGAAACAGCAAGGATGGACCAGCTCCCGGCACCATTTACCATCGCACCAAAAAAATTAAGCTACCTAGGAATAAACTTAACTAAAGAGGTAAAAGACCTCTACTCTGAAAACTACAGGCCGTTGAAAAAAGAGATAGAGGAAGACATAAACAGATGGAAGAACATACCATGTTCATGGATTGGTAGAATCAACATCATTAAAATGTCCATACTACCCAAAGCAATCTATAAATTCAACGCACTTCCCATTAAAATACCAATGGCATACTTCACAGATCTAGAACGAACTCTCCAAAAATTCATCTGGAATAAAAAAAAGACCCCGAATAGCTGCAGCAATCCTGAGAAAGAACAAAGTAGGTAGGATCTCAATACCAGATATCAAGATGTATTACAAAGCCACTGTTCTCAAAACTGCCTGGTCCTGGCACAACAATAGGCATATAGATCAATGGAATAGAATAGAGAGCCCAGAAATCGGCCCGAACCAATATGCTCAATTAATATTTGACAAAGGAGGCAAGAACATACAATGGAGCCAAGACAGTCTCTTCAATAAATGGTGTTGGGAAAATTGGACAGATATATGCAAGAAAATGAAACTATACCACCAACTTACACCATACACAAAAATAAACTCAAAATGGATAAAGGACTTAAATGTACGACAGGAAACCATAAAAATTCTAGAAGAATCCAAAGGCAACAAAATCTCAGACATATGCCGAAGCAATTTCTTCACTGATACAGCTCCTAGGGCACTTGAAACTAAAGAGAAAATGAACAAATGGGACTACATCAAAATAAAAAGCTTCTGCACAGCAAAAGAAACCATCAACAAAACAACGAGAAAACCCATTGCATGGGAGAACATATTTGCCAATGTCATATCTGATAAGAGCCTAATCTCCAAAATTTACAGGGAACTCATATACAACTTAACAAAAGGAAGATAAACAATCCAATCAAAAAATGGGCAAAGGACCTAAATAGACACCTTTCAAAAGAGGACATTCAGAAAGCCAACAGACATATGAAAACATGCTCAAAGTCACTAATCATCCGAGAGATGCAAATCAAAACAACAATGAGGTACCATCTCACACCTGTCAGACTGGCTATCATCAACAAATCAACAAACGACAAGTGCTGGAGAGGATGTGGAGAAAAAGGAACACTCGTGCACTGCTGGTGGGAATGCAGACTGGTACAGCCACTATGGAAGACAGTATGGAGTTTCCTCAAAAAACTACAAATGGAACTCCCATTTGACCCTGTGATCCCACTTCTAGGAATATATCCCAAGAAACCAGAAACACCAATCAGAAAGGATATATGCACCCCTATGTTCATAGCAGCACAATTCACCATAGCTAAGATCTGGAAACAGCCTAAGTGCCCATCTGTAGATGAATGGATTAGAAACCTGTGGTACATCTACACGATGGAATACTATGCTGCTCTAAAAAGGAAGGAACTCTTACCATTTGCAACGGCATGGATGGAACTGGAGAGCATTATGCTAAGAGAAATAAGCCAGTCAATGAAGGAAAAATACCACATGATCTCACTCATTCATGGATAATAGAGACCATTATAAACTTTTGAACAATAATAGATACAGAGGCAGAGCTGCCTCAAACAGATTGTCAAACTGCAGCGGGAAGGCCGGGGAGGGTTGGGGGGCAGGAGGGAGGCGGGTAAGAGATCAACCAAAGGACTTGTATGCATGCATATAAGCATAACCAATGGACATAAGACACTGGGGGATAGGGGAGGCCAGGGGATTGTCAAGGGCGGGGGGGAAAAAAAGGACACATATGTAATACCCTTTGTAATACTTTAAGCAATAAAAAAAAAAAGAAAGAAAAAAAAAAGAAATGCGTCCTTAGGCGATCTCGTTGTACGAATATGGATGCAGAAACCTAGATGGCACAGTCCACGCCACACCTAGGCTGGGCGATGGACCCTGCTGCTCCCGGGCTATAAGCCGGTGCGGCATGTTCCTGCACAGAACACGAGGTTAAGGCACACACAAGAGAAAATGATGCAAATCAGAGGTGCAGGAAACACAAGATTTATGAGGCTGGTGCTGGTATAACACCCCCCCAGCTGAGGGCAGGCCATTGGGCCGCAGGCCAGACACAGGAGAGAGAGAGAGGCAGGGGGGGCATGGCAGGTGGGCAGGGACCGCAGGGAGTACCAGCAGCAGGAAACCACCTGCTGTGGAGGATCCAGGGCCACAGGTGAGGCAGAGGCCACCCCCAGAGAGACCCGAAGCGGGAACACTAACCCCCGGGGTGGTCTGGGTAGGATGGGCAAAACGGTGGTGTGGTGCCTGCTGGTGAGATGTGAGCACAGGGAGGGAGAGGTCCTGGGGGCTGGTAGGGGATCTGTAAGGCTGGACAATCTTCCAGGCTCGCAAAGGCACAGGGAAAAACACAGCCAAATGTGTCTCTAGACTGCCGTTGGCCGACTAAGTTAAAAGAACAGAGAACACGTTAGTTGCCACTAATCAAGGAAGTAATTTAAAACAGCTTTTTCTTTCTTTTTCGTATCAAAGATCCAAAGGGCTTAGGGCGTTTCCCGTGCAGCCAGGGAAACATCTGCTTAGTGCTGGGAAGAGGGAGGGGACAGAGGGCGCTGCCAGGAGAGCCCAGGCCGCAGTGCCAAGCATCAGGCCAGGGAGTGGTTTTCCACAGAACAGTTTTGCCCAAAGTCATGTAGAATTCATGCAAAGCTAGAGCCCAAACCCAGGTCCAGGATGACACCCTGCCCGGTGTGCGTGGGACCAGCTGGGTCCCCAGGACGCAGGACTAAAGTGCTAAAATCAGGACAGACCTAAGCCACCTGGGGAGGAATCTGCCACTGTGCCAGGTCGCTGACCTTCAGATCCGGGTTGTCGCTGGTGGCCCTTCCCACCCCCCAGCACCCGTGCCCACCTGGGCCTCTCTGCTTTGGGAGGGCCACCCCTCCCCCCAGGAATGTGTAGCACAGTCCACCGTCCTGACCAGGTGCAGGGTCCCGGCAGGAAGGGGCCTAGTGGTGCTCTGCCCCTTCCTCTTCCCCTCCATCACCCTCTGCCCTCCCCCCTCCCACACACAGCAGGTACCCTGGGTGCCCCACCAGCTCCTCGGAGGGCCGGGGCCTGCTGGGCGGACCTCACACAGGAGGAAGGCCCCTTGCTGCCCTGCTCTGCCCTCTGGGGCCCGAACGGAGGGCAGGGGAAGGGGCTCCACCTGCAGGAGGGCTGGCCAGCAGCAGCTTCGCAGGTCATCAGCATCAGGACATCGCCCCGAGGGTCTGTCTTCTGCCCCAGCTGCCACCACCCTGGCCACATTGTACACACACACACACACACACACATGTACACACACACACACACATGTACACACACACACACACACACACACACACACGCGCGCGCGCGCGCGCGCGCACACACGCAGCTCCCCAGACCCTCTCTGCCCACTGCTCAGCGCCGCTGGAAGCCCCAGCTGTGAAGCCCGTGGTCACCCAGGGCCCTTGCCCCTCCCTGCTCACCTGTGGGCTCCATGGCTCCTCTGAGGACGCAGGCCTGGCCAGTTGCCTGGAGGCCGAGGCCAGGAATGGGAGGTGCAGGTAAGCCTGGCAGCTGTTTTGACCTGGGGCTGTCACAGGAATCTGAGAACAATGCCCACTCCCTGCCTGGCATAGCCCCACCTTCCCTCCTGGTGGGAGGAGCCAGGCAGCTTTGCAGTGTGCCGGATCTGGCAGCCAGGCAGCTCAGTCCCAGACCTTCCGCTAGGTGCACCACCGCTGGTGCTGGCGATATTTTACGGACAACCGAGGGACACAGCGGCCCCATCGGTGGCTTCCCTGCTCTCAGAACCAAGCCCAGGGTTTTGCCCTGCTCGCCTCACCCCACTCCCCCACCGTCTCCAGCCTAGGTGCCTTCATAAGTACATTGAAGACCTTTTCAGTTACAGCTACGATTGTTACATCTTAGCTCAATTAAGGTATTTTTATTTCGTTTTTAATAGCGGAGGAGGACCCTACCCTGTGTGGTTTGTTTATGTTTTTTTCCCCCAATAATTTGAAAGATCTGGAGTTTAGCCTGGCAGGTATTAAGACTCAGTTGTTGAACATCAACCCATGCGCCAAAGGTCACCGGTTCGATGCCCAGGTTTCAGCTTCCATCCCTGGTGGGGGCCATGCAGGAGGCAGCCAATTGATGTTTCTCTCTCATTGATGTCTCTCTCTCTCGCTCTCGTTTCCCAAGAATCAATTTTAAAAAACCAAAAAACATTCGAACTTTAATCCAGTGGAAAATTGTTAGTCATAATTTCATAAACCTTTCACCCTCTATTTGCTTAAACAATGTGATATTAATGCCCTTTCATGAGTTATGACAGGGACTCATTCTCTGTGTACTTACCCGTCTTTTCCCTCCCCACCCAATAGGATCAACTTTGTGTTTATATACTGAATAAACTTCTTCAATACTTGAATTTTCACGTCCAAATGGTATCATTTATTTACATAAAGATGAAGAAACACCCTTTTCTATTTGAAAATAGATTTTTATTGCCCTAGCTGGTTTGGCTCAGTGGATAGAGTTGGCCTGCGGACTGAAGGGTCCCAGGTTCAATTCAGATCCAGGGCACATACCCGGATTGCAGGCGCGATCCCCAGTGGGGGGCATGCAGGAGGCAGCCCATCAATGATTCTCTCATCACTGATGTTTCTCTCTCTCTCTCTCTCTCTCTCTGAAATGAATATATATATATTTAAATGTTTTTGTTGATTTCAGAGGGAGGGAGATAGAAACATCAATGATAAGAATCATTGATAGGCTGCCTCCAGCAACCTGGGCATGAGCCCTGACCGGGAACTGAACCATGACCGCCCGGTTCATAGGTTGATGCGCAACCACTGAGCCACGCCCGCTGGGCTGTTAGGATTCTTCATGTGCATGTTTACCTTGAACGCTAGTTCTCACCCTTCTTACAAATAGAACAATGCCATTCCAGTCCCACCCGAGGTCACCGCCCTCCCTTCCCCCAGTGACCAGCTGCCAGCTCCATCCTGGGCTCGGGCTGCGGGCGCTGGGTTTTTGTCGCTTCCAAGTGACGCGGGCAGCCACCAAGGCCTTTCCTTCCTGCTCCTGTGAACACGGCAGGGGAGGAGCAGCGAGCGCCCCAAGTCCCAGGGCCTCCACACTGCTCCCTCGCCCCTCAGCCTGCACACTTGGGGGGGGGAGGTAGTTCCCGGAGTCACAAGAGAAGGCGGGAGCCCATCTGGTCCCCTCCCCTGGGGCCTGGGCTCCTGTTCTCAATAACGTCCTCCCTCGCCCACGTGACCCAGCCTGAGAGTGAGTGTGAGTGCGCACGGGCTGGGGGCCGCCCAGCGCTGCAGGGGCGCCAGGGGCCAGGGCGGAGCCGCCAGGCGCCCTCAGGCCAGGCCGGCCCGCTCCAGGTCCTGCGGCAGGACCCGGCCCTTCTTGCGGGCCTTCTCCAGGCGCCGCTCGGCCTTGGCCGCCTTCTTCCTGCGCAGGTTCTGGCGGCGGTGCTCCTGCCGCCGCTGCATCTTCTCCACCACGTGCGCCGTGCGCTTCTCCCACCGGCGCTGCCGCTGCGCCCGCCGCTTCTCCTTGCGCTTCAGCGCCGCCTGCAGCAGGCGCTCGTCGTCGCGGACCCGCACGCCCTCGGCCCGGTACAGCGCCGTCGTCCACTGCATCTTGCTCTCCAGCGCCCGCGCCTGCCCCGCGTCCTGCTCCCGCAGCGCCTCCAGCCGCTCCTGCCGCGCCTGCAGCCGCTCCAGCAGCTGCCGGTAGTTCTTGCCCGTCAGCGGCGGCAGGTTCCCCTTCAGCTTCTGCCGCTTCTCCTTCCGGCGCTGGGCCTTGCCGGCCGGCTCCTCGCCGCCCACCTCCACCTCGGGGAGCAGGGGACCAGGGCGCGTCACCGCCGGCTCCCACCCGCAGCCCCGGGACACGCACCGCCAGGGCAGCGCCCGCACCGGCCCTCACCTTGTTGAACAGCAGCCCCGCCTGGCCCTGCGCCTCCTGGCCGGGCGCCTCGGGGGCCGGCTCCGCAGCCTCCACGGGCCCCGCGGCCTTTGCCGCCTTCTCCTTGGCCCTCAGCTCCCTCCGCTTCCTCTTCTTCCGGTCCCGCTCCTGCTTCCGCCGCCGTCTTTTCTCCAAAGCGGCGGGGGACAGCTCCTTGGTGCCGCCCTGGAGAGGGAAAGCCTGTTCGCGGTTCTCCCAACTTCCGGCCCCAGCCCCGCGCGTGGGATCAGGGCAGGGGCTCGGGAGGAAACCCCTGTGCAGGACAAGGGCCCACTGACTGTCCGACTCTGAGATGACCTGTCACCCAAAATGCGACCGACCCCAGAGGGACAAGGGGACCCCCAAGTAAGAACCACGGCTTCCAGGTCCCAGGCAATGACCGGGGTGCTTTACAGACTCAGTTTCACCAAATCTTCCCGAGACCCGACTCGGCAGATGCCGTCCACCTCTGTACAGACACGTGGGGCAGGTGGCTGGGCCGAGGCCACACAGCCCCCGGCGTCCGCTCGGATGGCGCCTGTGCCGACCACGGCACTGTTCTGTGGGACAGGCCCAAGCACTGCGTCACCAACAGCCTTCACCCCCCTACTCCCCGGCCAACACGAGGGCCCAGACCGACTACCCAGGCCCCACGGCAGGAAGGCAGGGCCTGGAGCTGACTCACCTCTAGGAACGGGCCCTGGGCTTGCCCAGGACAGTGGGGAAAGAAGGGGGGGCTGTCCCCACACAGCAAGAGGCCCAGGGAGGTCCCCAGCACCAGGGCAGTGGTGGCCGAGCCAGAGGGCGAACGATGCCATTCAGAGAGGCTGAGGCTGGTTCGGTCTCCACCTTTGCTGTGGCGTCACTGGGCAGGTCACCTCATCCCAGGCCCCGCCTACCTCACGCTGCCGGGACACTCCGATGGACGGAAGTGTCACCAGTGTGTGTTCAGCACAGGCGGCATCCTGGGGGGGAAGGGGCCGAGCTTCTCCTAGGCCAGCCAAAGGCAGTGACCCTGGGGACTGAGGCTCCCCGAGACAAGAACACCCGGCCTCTTTCAGAACGGAGCCGCTGAGCCCCTCCTGTCAGCCCCGCATGTCCCTGAAATGCGGCTCAGGCCCACAGTGGCCGGCAGAGCTGGGGGCCAACCCCGCAGAGCGCACCTCCTCTCCAGGCAGAGGGGGAAACCACTGCAGCAAACACGCTGCTCCTGGCCCCCGAGCGCTCCCCCACCTACCTGGCCCCGGGCCTCCTGGATCTTCTCATGCAGCCGCTGCCGCAGGACATCCAGGGCAAAGAGGGAGTCAGACTCCGTGGCCCGGCCATCTGCAAGGAAGGAATCAGAGGACTGAAAGAGGCTCCCCTCCCCAGGGCCCAGCTTCAAAGCCGGGTCTCCACGCGCTGCCTCCCCTGGTGGCCGGTGACGGATCTGCAGGGCAGTTCCAATACATTGCAGCCTGGATGGGCCCCTGATCCTCAGGGTCAGGACATGCTTGTGTGTGATGACAAAACCTTCCTGCGGGTCGAGCCAAACCCACCTTCCATCCCGTCAGCTCCTGCAGCCTGTGCTTCCCCTGTCAGCATTCAGGACGCCCCTGCAGATACTTGAGGGCAGCGATACGCTCAAAGCCACGCTGTTCTAGGTCCTCACAGCCTTGCCCTGCACCAAGTCCTGGAACCACCGTGCACTCCCTGGGATGCCCTCTGCCCACAGGGCCTCTGAAAGCCCGCTCTTTGGAAAGGGGAGCCCCCCCCTCCGTTAGTCACCCTAGTGTGCCTGACACCACTTTTTCTTACTAGAGGGGAGCGTGTCTGCATGGATCCCAGCTGGCCCTGCCCAGCGTCCTGGAGCTCCTCACCTGCAGGGACCCCGGAGGAGCCAGAGGCCCTCTCCTGCTTGGCTGCCAAGGGCTTCCTGGCCTGGGAAGCTGCCCGAGGCTTCTCCCCCAGGGCCTGGGCCTTGGACTCCACGGCCTTCTCCCTCTGCTCCCGGGGTTTCTTCTGTGCCCTCTTCCTCTTCTTTTTTGGGGGCCCGGCAGCTTCTGAGCCCTGAGCTTTGCCCCCTGGAATACAAAAGGAGGTAGTGATGCGGTCCCAGGCTCTGTGGCCCATTCAGTAGGCAGGAGGCTCTGATCCCAGGAGGATGCCCACGGCGGACCAGGATGAAGGATCCCGTGATCCTTACCCGTGGGGCTCAGAACCACAAACTTCCTAGACTGGCCGCGCGTATCAGAACCCTGACCCACTTGCCCACACTGGGCCCGGCAGTGAGATTCATGCTGGGTTCACACCAAGATTTCGCCTCGAGGACATTCATCACAACGTCATTCAAGTGACGCACCAGGTGGGCAGATGGCGCTGAAACCCTCGGGCCCCCGGCTGCGGCGCCCGACGACCAGGGAACACCGGGGACTTTAAACACCACTTGTACTTCCTGTTAGTATGTTACCCGCTCGTGTCACGCACACACGTGTCTAGTCCACCCCACGGCTCCTCGGGGTGCGGGGCGGTGCAGGCCGCGGCAGGGCGGGGGGGCACCCCCTCCGAAGCCCTCCCGGTCCCGCGCGGGCTGCGCTTACCCGACTTGCGCTGGTGCGGCTCGGGGCTGGGCCGGGCGCAGATCTTGCTGGCCAGGCTCTGCAGATAGGCGTCCTTGGCGAGCAGGGAAGCCATGGCCGGAGGCTCGGGGGGGCTCCCTCGGGGTGCTGCTCCGGGGCACGGGGGCGCAGCGCCCTACGTCAGTGCTGGTCTCCCCTCCGACTCACACCCGGTCCCCGCCCGCGCGACGCTAAGCAACCCAGGTCGCGGCCGCGGCGCCGCTCGCCGGGAACACCACGTGCGCAGGCGCTGCCAGTCGAGCGCCGAGCCGCCCCCGCGCGGTGCTCGATTCGCCACGCCTGGCTCCACCGGAAGCGGCCCGCGGGGCGGGGCGCAGGGCATTGTGGGCCGTGGGCGGAGCGGGGCCCGTGGGCGTGGCCTCCGCGGCACTAGGGGGCGGGCGGGTGTGGGTCACCCCCAGGCCGGGCCTCGCAGCCCCGCGCCCCGCGCCCCGCAGGCGCTCCCCGGGCCGGGCGGCAGCAATAGGCCGGCACCGCCTCGCGCTCCGGGGGCGGCCGGCGATGAGCTGACGGCGGCGCGGGCGGTGCTCGGGGCAAGGGCTGGACGGCCGCTCCTCCCCCCTCCCCCACACGCACTCCTCTTGGTTGAAATCTTGTTCTCCCCTCGTGGTTCAGCACGTTATTCCGCAACTAAAATGCTGCGGGAAGAGGTCGCCACCCATCCTGCCAATGGGGGTCACGCAAAGGGGGGGGCAACTTCCCGCACCCCCCCCCCGCCCCCCCAGCAGGAGCCAGGCCCAGGCTGCCACCCGACGGGCTGCTGCCTCTGCTTGGCCGTGGGGGTCTCTGGGACCTGAGATGGGTCAGCTGTGCCCCCCCCCCCCCTTTCTCAGGTGACCTGTTAGTGGCACTGGGCCTCTGGTTCTGTGGGTTGAGTACTGATTGCTGCCTCCCGGCTCCGTGGCCCCATCGCCCCCTTCCAAGCCCATGGCCACTCCTCCCTGAAGTGCCCGTCACCAGACTTGGGTGCAGTGAGGACTAGAAGGGACCAGTGTTTCATTCATTCACATCAAAGATCCGGGGCCCAGGCAGTGCTGGGCGGGGTATGCAGCCAGGACCCATGGCCACTGGGAGATGGAGGGGATCCGGGCGGTCAGGTGTGAGCAAGGAAGAACTGACCAAAGCCGAAGGGCAGTGCTGTCTTTATTCAACCGTCTCGCACACAATGAACCAGGATGTGTACCGCAGAGCCAGGAAGGAGCCCGCGCCGGCTCCCGTGTGAACCCCCCCAGCCCCAGCTCTGCAGGGGCCCCGGGCGAGGCGGCACGGTGGCTGCACAGGGGCCCGGTGTGCACCAGGACTGTCCACCCAGCGCCCCTCCCCACGTTAAACAGCAGGCTCAGGTCCCAGCAGCAGCCCGGAAGGTAGTGAACAGAGGTGCCTGGAGGAAGAGTGGGCCACTCTGGAAATGGGGGGATCTACTCTCCCTCCACACTCCTGGGGGGGCTGTCCCTTTGGGGTTCCCAAGGAGGCCACAGCCGCTCCCCAGCAGCAGCCAAGGCCGAGCGGGGCGCCAGATTTTGTTGCTAAGATCCCGGGGCTGGTGGAGACAGCGGAGGCTCAGGCACGCTCTGTGGGGCCAGGCCCGCTAGCGTGGGAGTGGGCAGGGGCGGCGGGCTGCAGGGGGCCAGCGCTGGGCTCTGGGGAGGCCCGCAGGGGGGCCGCGAGGCCATCGGCAGCGTCTGTGTCGAGGTCCAGCCTCCAGTACGCTTCGCACAGAGGCAGATCGTTAGCTTCGCGGAGACTGGAGCTTTTCCACCACCAGAAGCCCAGGGAGACAGGAGCAGGCAGAGGGCAGGGAGGGAGAGCGACACAGGAGCAGAGTTAAGAAAACAGACCGGACCCACACCTGCCTCTCCCCTCTGGGCAGGCGCTCCTTCAAGCAGGCCTGGCTGGGTGGGAGGCCCACGGGGACCCCCAGCGCCAGGGTCCTTCACATCCCAAAGGGAAAGGGAGGGCTGTCCAGGACCAGCCAGGCAGGTCCCTCTGCTGATCGAGCAGGTGTCTGCCCCGTCTGAGGGTCACCTGGCTGTCCTGTCCCTGCTGCCATCCCTGCTGCCACCCCATCCTGCCGGGGCGCGGCAGCCTCACCGGTAGTGGCAGCCAGCATCCAGAGCCCATGGCTCCTGCACTTGGCCAGAGACCCTGTCTTACTTCCGGGTCTGCCCTTGGCTGGGACGGAGCCTGGACGGGTGACAGGAAGAGGCCCTGGTGTTCGTCATGTACCCCACCTCTCCAACACGCTGTGGAGGACCGAGTGGGGTGCAGGGGAAGAGCATGGCTCACGGGTATGGAGGCTGACGGCCCCTTCGCCGCACCGTCCTGCCCTTCCTGTGGCTGCTCCCTCGCTCCCACCCTCAGCGCTCAGTCTCAGAAACCATCCTGGTCACAGAGCAGTGTCCAAGGACAGCAGAGGGAGAGGTAGACAGACAGCAAATCATGAGTGGCAAGCGGCTGAGCAAGCGTGGAGGTGGGCGAGCGGGGCTGCGGAGGGTGGGGGGGGCTGCGCATGCCAGGGATAAGCAGGGAGGGTACCAGCCCGCCCCGGACATCACAGACAAGGGAGGAACTCAGCCTCCCGAGGCCCCAGGGATGCTGGCGGGACCAGCAGGCAGGCCTGGAACCCCTGGGGTGAACCCCAGGCTGACGGGCAGGTGGGGAAGCCTGGCGCTCAGGCCCCGCCCAGTGACCTGGGGCAGGTCCGCTCCTCTGGGCCCTTACCCTCAAGTGGCAGGGCTGAATCGCTGCCCTGGAGCTGCTCTGGCCAGAGGCCTGGCCCTTAGGGATGCTGGGTCCGTGAAGGGGCTCTGCAAAACCAGTGTGGCTGTGGGCCATGTCCCAGCGGGGTCTGAGTTCCCCCTCACGGGGACCCACTCAGGACTTTTCTCTGAAGGCCGGTGTGTTAGGAGGCAACTGCCACAAGTCTGCTGAGCCGATGGGTCTCAGGGACCAGGGGCAGCCCCAGACACTCTGGAAAAGTCTAGAACCACTCCAGCTGGGCAGTGACATAATGTCCCTTCCCATAGAGGCCACACTGGGCAGGACCATGCGAGTGACACTAAACCCAAGGCAGGGAACCACGCCCCAGACCACAGAGCACGCTGGCTCTGGGCATCCATGGCCCCTGCCTGGCTCCCATGGGGCAGCAAGGGGCGTATAGAACCTGCCCCGGGAGGGACAGCTGTCTGCGAGAGCACCAGGGCCCGGACTCCATGTCTGCGGGACCAGCTAACGGGAACGGAGGAGTAAGGCCTCCCAGCCTCGGTTTCCCCCGCATAAGTTGCACTTGGACTAGGATTTCTCAAAGGCCTCAGGTTTCAGGATTCTCAGTGGCCCCACGAGGGCTGGGTGATGGGTCGTGCCCACCGCTGTATCCCTGCGCACAGCCTGTGCCTGGCATGGAGGGGGCTCTGTGGACAAGGCTGAGCCCCCCTCTACTTGGTCCCCTCCTCCTTCCCGGGACCCGGCACCCGCACCTCCGTGGGCGCCTGGTGATGCCCACACGGAATTGCCTCCGTGGGCAAGCAGTGGCACCTGGGCATAGCCTGGGCGGCCATGAGGAACCAGCCCAGCCTCGGACAGGAAGGTTTAAAGGGAGCAGACAGGTCCAAAGAGAGGCAGCGGCACCCGGGCAGGACCGCTGGCTCTGGCCTCCCAAGCCTGGAAGTTCTGTGCGTTTCACCCCAGGGCCCGGGGGATGGTGGGAAGTGTCTGTGGTCGAACGCTCTGACCGGGAGGCGCGCTCTGAAGCCGGCCCGGGCTCTGCTGCGGGACCAGCAGGGTTTGGAAAAGCAGGACCTTGGGGGCTGCCGGGGCTGCGGTCCGGGTCCGGGTCCAGCCCTATTGGTACCTGGACGAGTAGTACTCCTCCTCCAGCTCGTAGAGGTCGATGGAGACCTCGTCCCGCAGGGCGGTGAGCTTGCGGTCGCACTCCTCCTGCAGCGCCCGGAGCTGCTGGTTGCGCTGGTCGATGGCCTCGTTCACCGACGGGAAGTCGTTCAGGATCAGGAACTGCTTGAGGTCGGACACCAGCTTCATCAGGGACTCACCGGCTCGGACCTGTGGTGACAGCCAGAGCAGGCAGGTGAGGGCGGGACAGCGCCGTCTCCCTGGGCTGGATGCCGGCAAGCCATGGCCTCAGTTTCCTCATCTGCAAAGTGGGGCTACGGCAGTGACCTTCACAGGGTCGCTGTGAGAAGCGAGAGAACCGCGAGGTAAGCTACGGGAGGACAGGGTCCCCAGCGCCCCCCACCCCCGAATGCAGCCCAGGGGAGACGGCAGGGGCCCTCAGCTCCCAGCCCCGACCCCGCGTGGCCCCGGGCTCTGAGCTGGTGGTGTGATCGCCAATCACACAGGTTGTGCAAGCACATTCTGCCTCTCAAAACCCCAGCCCACAGGTGGAAGTGCTACCCCTTAGCCGCCTGCCCCGCCCCTCCTCCGGGCAGCTCCCCTGCCAGCTGGGCGATCCCTGTGGGAACTTGTCCTGTTTCCACCCGCGGGCACACACCCAGGGAAATGATGGACGTGCTTGTTCTGTGGCGTCGGAAGGGACCAAATGCAGGTCCCGTTACACTCAGAGACTCGCCTCTGCTCTCGTGACGAATCTCAGGGAAATTTCTCAACAGGGAAGAGCGGCCCCTTCCCGAGCGCCGCACAGCAGCTGGGACGCGAGGCCAGGTCCCTGCCCGCCCCTCCCAGGCCGCCACGGACAGCCCTCCTCCCAGGAGACCCCACTGGGACCCCGAGGGCTCCGCACTGGGACCCCGAGGGCCGGAGCCCGGACCGGGCCTTGCAGCGGTGACTTACGATGTTGGAGGCTCGCACGTGCATCTCGTAATTGTCCTGCTCGCCTTGGGTGGCCCTGGACACCTGGGTCTCATCCTCAATCTGGGACAGAGAGGGACCCAGTTAGCCGGCGCCCGCGGCCCACACTCCGCATCCTGCCCGCTTCTTCCCACCCAGACCCCGCGCCGGTCGGCTTCCCTCTTGTTCCGAGGAGGGCGGGCGCCTGCGTCTGGACAGGTGCGGGAGAGCTGGCCGGGACGCGTGGGTCTGGGGCCTGCAGCCCGCTCCGTGCGGACAGTGTCGCCAGCTCCAGCGCTCAGTCAACCGAACAGGTCAGTCAAGAGAGTGATTTTTTTAAAATACCTTCTTATGGATTTCAGAGAGAGAGGAAGGGAGAGGGAGAGAGAGAAACATCCATCGGTGGCCCCTCACACACACCCTGACGGGGGACCAAACCCCGCCACCCGGGCATGTGCCCTGACCACACAGGACGCTGCTCCCACGGAGTCACCCTGGCCAGGGCAACAAGGACCTTTTTACAGAGAGGAAGGGAGAAGGATAGTTAGAAACATCAATGAGAGAGAAACATCAATAAGCTGCCTCCTGCTGGGGATGTGCCCGCAACCAATATACATGCCCTTGACCGGAATCGAACCCGGGACCCTTTAGTCCACAGGCCGGCGCTCTATCCACTGAGCCAAGCCAGCCAGGGCAACAAGGACCTTTTTAAAGTGACCACTTACTGGCCACTTCCTGGGCGCCAGGCACCGTGGTAAGCCCTTGACCATCATCATCTTACAAAAGTCTCAGCCCTGGCTGGTCTGGCTCAGTGGGTAGAGCATCGGCCCTCCGACCGAAGAGCCCTGGGTTCCATTCCAGTCAAGGACACGTACCTCGACTGCAGGCTCAATCCGGAGGCAACCAATCAACGTGTCTCTCTCACATTGATGTTTCTCTCTCTCCCCCTTCCACTCTCTCTAAAAACCAATGGGAAAATACCCTCAGGTGGAAAAAAAATAAGTAAAATAAAATAATGTAAATTTTAAAAATTCCTCACAGAAGCCTGGACAGCCTTCCCTAGATTGCAGGTGGGCAAGCCTGAGGCCGGACAGGGCAGGGAGCCTGCTCAGTGTCTCCGACGGTAAATCAGGAGCCTGCCCGCTCGGCCTGCCTTGTTGCCAGACCAGGGCATTAGCTGCCCCATCCATCCGCCCGGACAGGGCTTCCCAGGGGCGTTGCCAGGGTACGGGCTGGCGTCAGGGGTGGGAGCCAGGCCTCCTGGGCTCCAACCCTGCTCTGCCGGTTACGAGCAGAAGGGTCTTGGGCAAGTGATCCAGCCGATCCAGCCGACTGAACCAACGCTGACGGCTCACCCCCCTCGGGGGCTTCCCCAGCTCCTCTTCCTGACGCCACTCACTCGAAACCGCTACCATGTTGGGGTCCCTGCCAGGCCTGGAGGCAACCACTTTACACAGATCCACTCACCCAGGGCCCTATGACTGGGGTGCCAAAGCTCTGAGACGCCCAGTCCCTGTCCAAGCCTCCGCTAGGCAAGCCGCTGGCGCTGAGCTGGCATCTGAATAGTCCCTACAGCTGCCTCACCGGGACCGGTAATTAGCTGGTTTGTCTGCTGACCTGTCTGTCCTCGTCCACCCCCTGGTGCCCCCCAAGTGTTCTCGGCATGGGGGCAAGGGCCCCTGCAGCTGTACCCGCCCCCCCCCCCCCCCCCCCCCGCCAGGGTGCTCCGGGACACGCGGGGCCAGAGCAGGGCAGTCCCGGGCTCCTGTCCCCCCCACCTTGGCGGTCTTGATGATCTCGGTGAAGTTGTCCATCATGGACTTGATGTCGTCCTTCAGCCGCTTGTTGTAGGACTGCAGCAGCGTCTCCTTGCTCTGCGGCAGGGCTCTCTGCTGGGCCATGGCGGGGCTTCCGTCCGGGCGGGCAGCAGAGGCCGCGGGCCACGAGGCAGCACCTGGGGCCGGAGTCTGATGTAGGCAGAGCCATCCCCAGCCGCCCACCCTCCACGGCCCAGAGAACGTGCAGCTCTCGGGGACCCCCTTTCTGCCAAACCAACCCGTGCACCACTGCGGGTCTCACGCCGCTCCCGGCCCGATCGCTGCCCCGCCTCTTTTCCAGCGGATCTAGCAACTCTACCCCGCCACCCAGTTCCAGGCCGGGCACAGCCTCCCGGCTCCGGGGTCTCGTCAGGACCACCCTCCCTCCCTCCCTGCGCCCCAGCGCTCGGCCCGGGGCCTGGCGCACGGCCAAAAGACCCAACTCGCGGTCTCTGCGCCATTCTGGGGCACGGCACACGGCGACCCCGCCGCGCCACACCGATGCCCGCACCTTGTCCGCACACCTTGGGCCCGGCGGGCACCTGGCCAGGACGGGCCTGGGGACCAGCAAGCACCCCCGGGAAGTGCCGGCTCCCGGGCGCCGCTCAGCCCCCGGAGCGTCCCGCCGCCATCTCCACGCCCCTTCCGCTCGCACAGATCCACCCCCTGCTCTAGGCACCGCCCCCGACCGAAGGGCCCGCGAAAGGAGTGCTGTCGCTTTAAATTCGAAATCCCGCGCAGGCTCCAGTTCTCGCGATCTTTGAGGTCGCATACATATTTCCCACAATTCCCTTTCCTTTCTCTCTCCTCCAGTCGCCCAAGATGGTGAGTGTTTCCATGATACGTTATGTCGGCGCCGGGCCTGGGCTCTATCCGCTGCCATCCTCCTCGGGATTCGGCCGCGCGGGGGTCCCTCCACCGCCCGGAGCGAGGAGAGCCCCGCGCGGCCTGGCACAGAGGGCATTGGGCCGCGATAGACTCCCCGGCGTCCGGGCCGGGGGAGGAGGACCCGGCAAGCGCCGCGCCGCAATGCGGGGCTGGGAGCTGCTGCGCCCCGCAGCCCGCCACGGGCGGGGCCTTCGGCGAGGGGTTCTGAGTCCGCCCTTGCTGTTTCTGGGGTCGGACTCCTAAGGGGACCCCTGCCCCCGCGTTGGGGGTGCAGCGCTGTGGACGGGGCCGTCCCGGCGGTCCGTGTCCTAAAGCTCCGCCCTCAGCCCTGGGGCAGCGCCGCGCAGCAGCGTGGCCGCCCGGCTCGTGCAGATGATGTGAAGGAATATTTGCTATCTGAGCAACGGTGAGGACGCCCGAACCACCAAGATCGCTGATGCACGAGCCGGGCTCGCTGCCGCGCCGCGTGGGCCTGAGCCTGAGCCTGGGCGCGGCCCTGCCCGGGGGGTCTGGCCCTCCGAGCCCGGCGCCTCCGGGGGAGCTGGGGGGCAGAGGCTGACGGGGTTTCCTCTGCGCAGCCGAAGGGGAAGAAGGCCAAGGGGAAGAAGGTGGCGCCGGCCCCTGCCGTCGTGAAGAAGCAGGAGGCCAAGAAGGTGGTCAACCCCCTGTTCGAGAAGCGGCCCAAGAACTTCGGCATCGGTGAGTGAGGAGGGGCGAGACGGCAGGGCTGCCGCGGAGGGCGGCGTTCGTGGGCGGGTCAGGTCCTGCCGATGGGGTGGGGACGCCCCGTTTGCCGCTTTGTGGCTACAGACTGGGCCCGGTCCTAAGCTGCCCCCTCCGGGCGGCGGCGGCCGCGTGCAGATGATGTGAGGACGTTTGCGCTGGGAGAGTGATGACGCTGAACCACCGAGATCCCTGATGCTCCCGCCCTCGCGGCCCCAGGCGGGAAGCAGGTGAGAGCCTCGCTCAGGGCGGCCTTTCGCTCGCAGGACAGGACATCCAGCCCAAGAGGGACCTCACCCGCTTTGTCAAGTGGCCCCGCTACATCCGGCTGCAGCGGCAAAGGGCTATTCTCTACAAGCGGCTCAAAGTGCCGCCCGCCATCAACCAGTTCACCCAGGCCCTGGACCGCCAGACGGGTAGGTGGTGTGGCCGGCAGCCGGCGCTGGGAGGGACCGGGGCTCCCTGTTTAGTTTCCAGACCCTGGAGGTGGCATAACTGAGGCTTCTTGAAGTGCAACTCACACCTAACGCTTCCGACTCGAAGTGAGGAAGGTTAGCACTGAGCCTAGAGCAGCGGTTCTCAACCTGGGGGTCGAACGACCCTTTCACAGGGGTCGCCTAAGACCATCGGAAAACACATACATATTGTTTTTGTGATTGATCACTATGCTTTAATTACGTTCAATTTGTCACAATGGAAATATATCCTGCATATCAGATACTTACATGACGATTCATAACAGTAGCAACATTAGTTATGAAGTAGCCACGAAAATGTCATGGTTGGGGGTCACCACCACATGAGCGGTATTAAAGGGCCTCGGCGTGAGGAAGGCTGAGAGCCGCTGGCCCAGCGCCCACGCTGGTGGTTTCTCCGCAGCCACTCAGCTGCTGAAGCTGGCCCACAAGTACCGGCCCGAGACCAAGCAAGAGAAGAAGCAGAGGCTGCTGGCCCGGGCTGAGAAAAAAGCTGCCGGCAAAGGGGATGTGCCCACCAAGAGGCCTCCTGTCCTCCGAGCGGGTGAGGGGGTTCTCCTTAAAGGGGGGGCGGGGGGGGCGGTCAGTAGTTAGGTGTGGGCTCCTTCATCTGCAATCACTGAAGAGTACGTCGGGCCTCTTAACCCCGAGGCATAGCTGGCCCTGATGTAGAGCTGCTTTGTGAGCAGCAGCAGGCACCCCACTCACGCAGACTGGCTGTGTTCTAGGGGTGAACACGATCACCACCCTGGTGGAGAACAAGAAGGCCCAGCTGGTGGTGATAGCGCACGACGTGGACCCCATCGAGGTACGTGGGCCTCGTGAGCGCTGGCTGCTGAACTGAGACTGGGTCTTTATGTCGGTACCTACAGATAAAGCTTACTTCTGAGTCTGCCACATTAAGTGGGCTGACAGCTTTTCATTTGAGGACAGTACTGACGAGGGATCCAGCTTACCTTGTGGCTCTTGCAATGATGTGAATTTCTCACTGAATTAATCCTTGAAGTGCAAATACATGAGCTTTTTAACCCTGAGCAATTGCTGCCCAGCTAACTTAAATCATCGCTTCTGGTCAGACTACACTCTGAGCTAACGCTGTCTTCCAGCTGGTGGTCTTCCTGCCCGCCCTGTGCCGGAAGATGGGGGTCCCCTACTGCATCATCAAGGGGAAGGCCAGGCTGGGGCGCCTCGTCCACAGGAAGACCTGCACCACCGTCGCCTTCACACAGGTTAACTCGTAAGTATGCAGCTTGGTCCCGAACCCCAAGTGTGCGTAGGGGACAGCCTGCTCCCACCCTCCACTCTGCCCCCCCCAACCCCCCAGTTCACTTCATCTCTTTGGATTTTATCTTAAAAGAGCAAATGTTCTAGCTTTAAAGGAATAAATACATTTATCTGAACCTTTGCCGATGATGGTTACGAATTTCTTCACCTGAATAAACCATGTGGTCATGTTGTGTCTGAGGCAAAAGGCTTGTTGTGTTTGGAGCCAACAAGGCCCCACTTCCACTCTGGAAGGGCCCGCAGTCTGACCCACGTCCCCGTCTCCTTAGGGAAGACAAGGGAGCTCTGGCTAAGCTGGTGGAGGCCGTCCGGACCAACTACAACGACAGATACGACGAGGTAAGCAGCGCTGTCTGGGTGAGTCGGGCCTCAGCCAGAGGCCTGCCTGGCTCTCCGTGAGCCGTGCAGACCACGAACCGCTGGGCCAGACTGACTTCTGCTCTCGTCCTTGCAGATCCGCCGCCACTGGGGAGGCAACGTCCTGGGTCCAAAGTCGGTGGCTCGCATTGCCAAGCTGGAGAAGGCCAAGGCGAAGGAGCTGGCCACTAAGCTGGGCTAAGTGTGCACTGTTGAGTTTTCTGTACATAAAAGTAATAAAAATTCTCCTCAGCCAGCGTCTTGGTCACTTGGGGTTGGAGGTGATTTATTGCCGGCAAGAAGTCTGGGGTGGTAGCAAGTCCATTTTCAAACCAGGGGCCTTGAGCTAACTACTGTGCAAGTTGCTTCGTGTGTGGGTCCATTCAGAGAACTGAGCCTGCTGCTCGGCCGTCGTGCACTCGAACACTGAGCCAAGCCTGGGTTTTCTGATGGGCCCGGTACCCAGATCACTCAGGTAGCGGCGGTTTATTTATACCAATAGCGCGAGGCCCGGTTAAACCCAATCTGGTGAAGTATTTATTCAGTGGCTCCCAGGACAGGCCACCTCAGTCATCTCGTCACGTGCCAGGAGCCCGGCGCAGGAACTTCTTAACCCACAGGTACGACGTGGCCGCGCAGAGTCCGTACCTGGGGGTAAGAGTGTCAGTGAGCAGTTGTGAGGGGGGGGGCCCGCGCGCACACAGAGGTGGGCTCACCAGGTGATGATGTACTGCATGTGCTCGTTCCTCAGCGTCACTCTGGTCTGCCCGCCAATGGGTCCTCCAGGCACTGTGCTCTCTGTAGAGACACCGAGTGTTGGCACCCGTCTCCCTCCAGCCACTTGGCCAGCTGCTTCCTTGGGGCCTTGCTAACCATCTCCCCCAGAGCCTTTGAACTTGGCCAATGTCACTTCACCGCAAACAGGACCTTCCACCTGAACCTGGTGTACAGCCGCCTTCCCCCCGCCCCCCAGAGTGCAAACAGCAGGAACCGACCCCCCGCTTCTTGGCCTGGCCCGTCACCACGTACTGAAGTCCGCATCGATGAAGATGGGCTCTGTGCCTGTGAGCGTGGCCATGGCCTCCAGGTCCCGGTAGTACCAGTGGTTCCTTTCTGGGTTGTTCTCCGGGACAAAAGGCTTCCTGGTCTCTGTCAGCCTTACCATCCCAACCAGGTCCACTTCTCCCTCAATCTAAAAAAGAGGGTGTCCCTCAGGACACAGCAGAGAAGGGGGGCTCCCAGAGCCCTGCTCACTGGGGGGCCCTTTGCCCCTTACCTGGCCTTTCTTTCGAGTGTCAGGATTCAGTTTCTTCCTGGGGACAAACCCTCTGTTCACCAGGATGCTCATCCTAGATGGGGAAAGCGTGCGGTTTCAGGCGGGAAAGGGTTTGGAGAGATGATCACTGTTGGCTCCTGCGTGTTCAGGAACTGCGCTGCCAGGGCGGGTCTACAGCAGGACAGTGGAGACAGGCTGTGTGCCCCTGGGCAGGTCTTCCTGTGCCCGTGTCCTGACTGGTAAGAGCCACCAACCCCTGGGAGGGAAGCCAAGATTGTCCCTCACCTCCCCCCCTACCCCCCATCTTCCTTGTGCCACTCCTACTGCCACATGCAGCCAGTGATGCCCACCAGGGCCTGGGTTCAGGCTCCCTCCCCTTGGAAGGACTGGGCGCAGCAGCCTGCCAGCCTCCAATCTCCCCTTCTAACCAGGGGAGATGAGATGGGCAGCTGCTAGAGACCAATGGGCCCATCCCTGACCTCACCAGGAGGCTGTGGTGACAGGGCCCCAGGGTTTCATTTGTCCGTTGACATTGGGGAGGCTGCTCTATTGCACCGCCCCTTCTGCCCAAATAGTACCTTGGGACACTCCCTGAGCTGGCTCCCTCCAGAGTTCCTGTCACTGTCCCTTCATGCTGCGCCATCATTTAACGAGGTGGCCACTGGACAGACAGTTCTCGCTTCCCTCTCAGAGCGGACAGGACTTGTGCAGTGATATAAGCTAAATGAATCAGCTTCATGTCCGGGCTACAGATTCAAACTCTTGACGGAATCAAACCTTCTAGTTCCCCTGGGTTGGGGGTTGGGAAGGGAAGATGAGCTGCCCTGACCACATACATCTGCCAGGCTCCCTGCGAGTCACTCACCCCAGGTCGGTGCAGCGGAAAGGGGTGATGACATGGGCACCGCTCTGGGCCGAGGAGGAGAGCCGGCCCGCCTCCCGGGCCTCCCGCTCCGGGTCCACCATGGTCCGGGGCATCATGTACAGCTCCTTGGAGTGGTCAAAGTACCCCCTGACCTTCACCGGCCTGTACTCCAGGTTTCTCAGCTCCATGGGGCTGCACGGGAGGGGACAAGTGCAGCTGAAGCCAGTTTGTGAGGAAGAGAAACCCTCAGGGCTGCAAACGACAAAGCCCACCACAGCCCGAGGTGACGGGGCGATGGAAGTGCCTGCTACAGGGAAGCTGACCCCTCGGGTGTCGCGTGGGAACGGCTCTGCTGCCCCACAGTCCAGGGAAGCTGACCCCTCGGGTGTCGCGTGGCAACGGCTCTGCTGCCCCACAGTCCACGTTTTCATGAGAAGCCAGAGGGGGACTCCTGCATGGACTTGATCAGTGTGGCTAAAACCCCCTTCGAGCACCGGTTTGCGCCCCTAAATGGAGGCTTTGTTGAATACAGCCGTTCCTCTAGGGCAGTCGCATCATCTGGAGCACTTTCAAAATACCAGGAAGACGTGACAATGCCTGCTCTCGCCCTCCAGCTAAGCGTTACTGCTTTAGGGGGCCATCAGCACAGGTTTTTCTATAATTCAGGCAGCTTCCCAAGGGCGACCATGTCAGCAAGAAGCCCAGCAGGACCACCCATCCTGAGGGCACCCATCTGAGGGCCCGGACCCCAAGCAGCTCCACTGCTGAGCAGTGCGAGAAGCCCCAGGCCACAGCCCCGCACTCACTCTGCGGGCAGAGGGACAGGCTCAGCCATAATTCTAGACTCCAGCTCCGAGATCAGCTTCAGCTTCCACTTGCGACGCTGGACCTACGGAAACAGCATAAGCCCAAGCAGACGGCAGTGGGCCAAGGGCTCGGAGCCACAAGAGCTAGAGCCAGTCCTACCTGCCATGTCCCCAGGCCAAAGGCAGTCACCGGAATGAGAAGCAGGAACCACTGGAGAAAGGAGTCGTCCTCTGCTTTTGTGGCAGGTGCTTCTGCTGCGGAGCTGCGGCACCTGCTGGGCCTCCAGGCCAGACCTAGGGAGTGTCACACTGGCCTGGGGTCGCAAGCCCCGGAGGAGCACGGGTACAGGAGGGGCGGGCCCACAACCTGCAGCCAGGAGCCAGCTCGCAGCACCTGCGTCCAGCCCAGCTCCCAGCCCAGTGCCCGGCACGTGGCACTCAGTGGATGTTTACTGACTGAACGAGACCCAGGGCTCAGTCGTGGCTCTGCCACCGACCATGACCCGGGTAATTCGTGGCACCACCTCCCGCCTCGGGAGGATGCTGTGACGTATACACCACTGCGCTGACATGCACCCGCACAGGCTACTGTGGTCTGAAGAGACGAAATGTGATAGGCTCGGGACAGTGCTTCACAGAGCTCTTCCAACTGCTCTGCCTTTTCTTTATTTTTAATAAAGCAGTTAAAAGACAAAATTTATTTACAAGGTTACAGAGGTAGAAGTGAGCCAGCTGGGTTGCCTAGGCTCAGGCGTGCTTCCGGGAGGGAGAGATTAAAAAAAAAAAAAATTACTTGCTGATTTAAGGGAGGAAGAGGGAGAACCATCAATCCGATGTTTCACTTGCGCACGCATTCGCTGGCTGACTTTTGTATGTACCGACCAGGGATCGAACCCTCCGTCTTGGCGTACCCAGAGGATGCCCTAACCGCCCGAGCTGCGCGCAGGGCCAGCTCTGCGTTCTCATTGCTCAAAAATGCAGACACGGAACAATATACACAGAAGGTGCATTTAAGCTCGCGGAGGGGCCCCTGGGGGGTAGCAAGGCGGGCCTGGGCGGGAGCGTGGGCAGCACCCTCCTGGGCGCACAGCCCTGCGCGCGCGGTCACGCCGCCTGCCGTCCAGGGGCAGCACGCAGACTGCTGAGCAGACGAGCTTCCCTTCAGGGTCCCAGGCACCTGGTTGCAAACCCGGGTTGGCCCTCCCTCCTGAGGCCGAGACGGCGGTTGGTTGACGTCTCCGGCCGCCCCGCACGCAGCCAGGCTCCGGCAGCAGGCACGGAGTCTGACACGCGATCGGAGCTCATCCCCGCGCCCCCAGTCCCGCCCCGAGCAGCGCGGGGGGCGCTTCCCAGGGCGCACCTGGGCGCGTCCTCACCTGCGCGCGAGGAGACCGCGAGGACGCTCCTCCAGACGGCGAGGGCCGGGGCCTGCGGAGACGCGAGGGGCTGGCTGAGCCGCCGGCCCGGGGCGCCCCCCCCCCCGCCTCCCCGGCCGCTTGCCGCCGCCTCTCCGCCCGCTCACCGGCCCCGCGCCCGCTGCGCGCAGCACCTGCCCCAGCAACCGCGCCGCCGCCATCGCCCCGCGGGCCCTTCCGGGGTCGGGCCGCGTTTGCTTCCGGGGCACCGCCAAGCCCCGCCCCCGGCCCACGTGGTCTGAGCGACGCCGGGCTTCCAGGCCCCTCGGCTGCTCAGCCATGAGCGAGCCGCCGCCCGAGGTGCGCGCCTTCCTGCGCGAGCACCCCAGCCTGCGGCTGCAGCCCGGCGCCCGCAAGGTGCGCGGCCGAGCCGACTGCCCCGGGACCCCCTGACTCCCCCGCCTCCCTGCCTGCCCCCGGGACCCCTTCACCGCCCGCCCCCGGCTGTCCCGGGACCCCCTGACTCCCCCGCCTCCCTGCCTGCCCCCGGGACCCTTTCACCGCCCGCCCCCCGACTGCCCAGGGACCCCCTCAATGCCCCGCCCCCCGACTGCCCAGGGACCCCCTCACCGCCCGCCTCCGCCGCAGGTGAAGTGCGCTCTGACGGGCCACGAGCTGCCCTGCCGCCTGCCCGAGCTCCAGGTCTACACCCGCGGCAGGAAGTACCGGCGCCTGGCCCGCGCCTCCCCTGCCTTCGACTACGCGGAGTTGGAGCCGCACATCGTGCCCAGCACCAAGAACCCGTGCGTGGCCGGGGCGGCCGGGACTGGGTGGGACCGTTCGGCCGGTCTCCGGCCGCTGCTGGGCGGGAGACTCCACCTGCCTGGGAGCCGGGAGCCGGGAGCCGGGAGCCGGGAGCTGGGAGTCACCTGCGAGTCCAGGCGAGGCCCGCCCCGGCTGAGCTCGCTTGCTTTTGTGTAAACCCGGGCCTGTCTGCTTCCTAGGAGACGGCGAGCGCTGGGACTTGGTCCCTGAGGTTCTGGCCGAGGCCAGGCTCACATTTGTGCTTTAAAGGAGAACTTTGACTTAGCCGAGGGCGCGTGGTTGACAGATAGTGAGGAGGAAGCGGCGATGGCCTGGTGGGCACTCGTTCATGAACTTGAACGCTGAGTCCTCCGCGTGCATTCTCACAGCAGAGCAATCGGGGGGGCTGGCCAGGCCACACGCCAAGCAAAGGCGAGGCCAGGTCCGTGTGGACCGCGGCTCTCCGCCCGGGGGTTGGACCTCTCAGGAGCTTGTAAGGCCCGGGATACCCAGACCACACCCTGGACGCCCCCTCCCCAGGCAGCCTCTGGGGTGACAGAGGCTGGAGAGCAGGTCTGACTCCTTGCTGGAGAACTGTTCCTGCAAACAGCTCCCTCTGCCCCGTAGGCACCAGCTGTTCTGCAAGCTCACCCTGCGGCACATCAACAAGGCCCCGGAGCACGTGCTGCGGCACACGCAGGGCCGGCGCTACCGGAGAGCCCTGTGTAAATGTAAGTGTGTGTGTGTGTGTGTGTGTGTGTGTGACACAGCTGCCCGGGTCACGGCCTGGGGGCATGCCCGCCCTCCCCGGGATGAGCACCCCTCGAGGGCAGAAGTGGTTTGGGCCAGTGGTCGGCAAACTCATTCGTCAGCAGAGCCAAATATCCACAGTACGACGATTGAAATTTCTTTTGAGAGCCAGACTTCTTAAACTGAAACTATATAGGTAGGTACATTGTTATGAACTTCATTAGGGCACTCCTGAGGCTTAGGAAGAGCCACACTCAAGGGGCCAAAGAGCCGCATGTGGCTTCCGAGCCGGTTTGCCGACCACAGGGGTGGGCCATTGGGTGGCAGTGCCCGGTGGATTGCCCCGCGCCCTGAAGAGGGGTGCAAAGCTGGAAGCCGCCTCCCAGAACAGTGCGTCCTACTCATCGTCCTCAGCAGGTTCGATGGATCTAAACTAGAGTTAAGTTCCTGCGGCATCTCATCCATGTTACAGTGAAGCGACGTTGTTGGCGGACCTGCCGCAGTGACGGCAGGCGGTGCTGAGTGCTGAGGGAGGGAGGGTGCTGGCAGCCGGGAGGGCCGGCCTGACTCAGGAGGCCGAGACTGAGGGGCATGCGGAGCGGGAAGAGAACAGGATCTGGGCCAGGTCCAAGGCTGGCGTGGGAGGCCCTGAGGACCTGCCTTCCTGGTGCCGTCACGCACTGTAGGGTGAGGGGGGGGGCGGGTAGGGGCGAGAGCACAGAGGGTCTTGGAGGCCGTGGAGGAGCACGGGCAGCCGGATGCACTGAAAGGGTTAAAGCAGGGACTGGCGTGACCCCTGCAGTCATCCAGGGGAATGGAGAGGTGGCGGGGTTCCCCTTGGGTCACCAGGTGTGGGCAGGGAGGATGGAACGCCGTGGACGGGTTTTAACTTGGGGATGGGTTGCTAGATGAGGAGTGAGGGGCAGGAATAAACCGATTCCCAAGCTCCCACGTCCCGACTTGAGAACCGAACCTGAGAACCGAAGCGGTAGGTGAAGTTTGGAGAGTGGGGTCTGAATAGGCTTTGGGGGGAATTGAAAGTGAAACTGGAGCACTTTAAGTGGGAGGTGTGGCGGGGACCAGCACTCAGGAGATGCAAATCACTGACACAGACGTGGGATTTGCATCCACATCCACGGAGCCCGCCCGTTGAGAAGGGACAGGGTGGGGACAGGGTGGGGCCTGGGTACCAAGGAGCCCTAGGAAGGTGAGGAGGAACCAGGTGTCTGGGGCAGAGAGGAACGGGTGGACTCTTATTAGATGTCAGCCAAGGGGAGATGAGAGAAAGGTGAGACCAGGCAGCTGGGTGGCGAGGCAGGGACAGCCAGGCTGGAGCGGGGTAGGGGCCGCAGCCGAAGGCGGGGGGAGGAGGGCTGAGCTCCTGTCACCACCAACCCCCCGGGGGGCTGCACTGCCCTGGGGAGGCCTGTGCTGATGGAGGGCCTGTGAGTCCTCAGTGCAGGGAGAACAGTGACTCCAGCCTCGTTCCTGCCCCTTGCTCTGGCCAAAGGTCAACAGGGGGCGCTGATTCCACTGAGCCACCATGCCTGCAGAGGGCTTGCCTCCTGGTGACAGGCTGGCATGGTTTCCAGGTCAGGTGCCCTGGAGCTCCTGCAACCTGGCAGGCCCGGCCAGAGGCGGGTGCTCACGACCGGCAGATCGGTACCATCTTGTCTGTTGGCCACACCTCTGCTGGCCTTTCCTGTCCTGGTAGGAACTGAGCTGGTGGCCTTTCTCTGCCACCGCTGATGTGTGCCTAGTGGGTGAGGCACCGGGCTCAGAGGATGGGAGGCGAGGAGAGAGCCATGCTCTGTGCTGGCCTGTCTGCAGATGCAGAGTGTCAGAAGCAGGGCGTGGAGTATGTGCCCGCCTGCCTCTTGCACAAGAGGAGGAGGAGGGAAGACCAGATGGACAGTGACAGGCCACCCCGCCGGAGACCAGCCTTCTGGGAGCCCGAGTCCAGCGATGGTGACGGCACGGCCCCGAGTGACAGTGACGACAGTATGGCAGACCTGTATCCGCGTAAGCAGGACCGTGCTCCCTGCCCCCCGTCCCTCCCCCTCCCCCCTCTCCCTCGTACTCCCCCTGGCTGTCCTGTCCATTTCCAGCAGCAGGTGGCTCTGGCCCGCTCCCTTCTCCACGTGCCCCTTAGCCCTATGCAGGTGGTGACCTTAACGTAGATCCCTCTTCCTTCCAGCCGAGCTGTTCACCAAAAAGGACCTGGCAGGGGCCGAGCACAGGGACAGCGCTGATGACTTTCTGACCGATGAAGACGAGAGGCCAAGGCACCTGAGAGCAGAGGGCACTGGGGACGGAGAGGGGAGGGGAGGGGCCCAGGAGCCGGCCCTCAAGCGCAGGAAGGTGAGCGGTGCCTCCAGGCTGCTAACAGGGCAGCAGTGTCCTTAGCGAGGTTTCCATTTCCCTAGAAAAATAAGACCACTCTCTGCAGGTAATACCCCAAGCTCATGGCACATGCAAGCGAGGAGCCAGGGCCGCTCTGACGGGGCGGGGAGCTTTAGGTCTGCACCTGCGGGAGCCTGGCTGCCTGGACAGGTGCCTGAGTGCAGCACAGGAGCCGAGAGAGGGCCCAATAGACACCACCCTGAGCCTGTGTGGAAGGGGAGGGGCTAGAGGAGGTCAAGGGGCTAGAAGAGGTCAAGGTCTGTGCGTTTGGGGGTTCACAGCGCTGCCTTGGATGAGCTGGCAGCTGTGAGGGAAACTGGGCGGAGAGCGGACCTAGGGGTTTCCAGCTGAAACCTCGCCTGTAGGTGGGGCAGGCTGACTGACACCCGCTCACCTGGGCCCTCACTGGAACTCTGTCCCCGCCACAGAAGCAGTCGGGCTCATCCAAGAAGTTCAAAAGCCGTCACCGCAAGCAGAAGCGCATCAGCTCTTCCCAGCAGGCGGGTTAATAAACGTTTCCTGGAGACTGTGCAGCCTGAGTCCTTGGGGTTTGCACCCCGCGTCCCCCCCAGCTGCCCCATGTCCTCCCAGCCGGTGGGGCGTCCTGGGGTTTCTCCATCCACTCCTCTGGCTGCCCCAGGAGCAGGGTTGGGGCCGTCCCCCCGGGGCCCTGGGGGAGAGCCCTGTGTGGACATGGCTGAGTGGTCCTCATGTGGCACCTGAGAGCCTGGCTCGGCCCACCCACCTGGACGGCACCGAGGGTCACACTGTACAACAAATGCCATCATTTATTTTGATGTTTCCAAAATCAAAACGTTTCCAAACACAACTAAGATATAAAATACAGCATAAAGTGAGATCGATACCTATTTCCCACATAACGCAAAAAATTGTCAGAAATCGTTTTGCCAAAACCAATTGGTAGATTATTTTTCGCTCCTCCCGCAAAGGCAGGGGTCTACAGGGCCCAGGCGCTAGCCTGCTCTGGGCGGGGAGGTGGGGACGGGAGTGGCCACCGCATCACAGGCGGCCGACACAACAAAGGTCTCAGCAGTCAGGGAGGTGCCCTACTAGACGCAGCTTGGCTGAGGGTGCCACTCGATGGGGCTGTCACTCAAGGGGGCTGTCAGGATGTGTTAAGGGGGAGGGAATGTGGACCAAGAGACCACGTGGCCCAGGCTGAATCAGAAAGTGAAGAAACGCCTCCATGTCGTGAGCATCCAAGTGACGGGAATTGACACGCCCTTTGGCCTGGCTTTGTCTAACACCAGGACGAGCCTCCGCTCTGGCTGGGCCCTGGGGGCGGTGAGATGGTTGGCCATCACCCCCTTGGTCAGGTGGGTCCAGGCTGCAGAGCCTGAGGGGCAAGAGGCAGCCTCCTCCCCACAAAGCCTGCGGGCACAGGGCTCCCCTCACCTGGCTCAGGGCTGGCCCTCAGGCCCGCGCACCTCGCTGAAGACCAGGGAGCCAAGCCCCGAGGCCAGGCTCTCAGGGGGCCGGGCCAAGTCGGTCTGTCCCCGAAGGATCTGGGGGGAGGACAGCGGGAGGCACAGAGACACGTGTCCCAACTCCCCCGGTGCCTTCGCTGGGATGGGGCCTGGCGGAGGACAGCAGGAAGCGCTCACCCCCAAGAAGAGAAACACAGTGTAAGGCAATGTTAGAAAACTTTAAATACAGGAGTCAGATCCAATCGGTAAGGCATCACAAATCAGTAAAAAGTAATCTGGGCCGTGTGCAGCATAGCAAACAGACGTCTGAGCAAGCAGCAGCCCCGGGAGACGGAAGCCGTGGCCGTGCAGCCCGGGGTCATCCCTCAGCCAGGGAAGACCCAGGCAGCGTCCAGGGCGCGGCCCAGTTCAGCGAGGCTGCGGAAGGTTGTGAGTGTGAGGTAACTGGTCTGCGAGCTGGCGTCTGCTCCTCCCCGGGCCGCAGGCAACCTGCAGATGCGGGTGGGCGTGGGTGGGTGGGTGCGAGGGCTTCTGATATCCATCCCCACTGAGCCACGGAAGCTCCCGGGGATGACCCCATATAAACTGCACCGGGTGGGCTGGTGTCCTGACTCAGCAGTGACTCACCGTGAACAGGGCCTCTAACGCTGCCTCGCTCTCTGGGGGTTGTTCCTCTAATATCTCACTGTCCCTGCAAGTGTGACACTGCAAGGCAGCGCCCTGGTGCCACGGAGCGGCAGTGCTCTGATGTGCAGGCCACCCACAATCACTTAGTTTTAGCTAAAAACGTAAACTTTAAAAAAAAATAAGAGGGAGACTGCTTTGGATGATACACAGATGTATCTGCTCAGAGTACAGCGTGAAGGCCCCCACCACCCACGAACAAAACCGGGACAGAGGCCGCAACCCCCCCGGCTGCTCTCGCCGCGCGGCCAAGGCCTGGCCGTGGGGAGGGAGGAGCCAGGCGGCCGCTGGCTGGTCAGGCAGCAGGTGGGTGCAGAGCAGAGACAGCCGTCGCTCTCAGGGCTGCAGAGGTCTCACATCTGTGCCTCACCCAGGCAGGGGGGAGGGGACGAGAATGCGGCAGTTTGTCGATCGACCCCGAACCAGTCCTCGCCGGCCACGGCTTAGGCAGGCAGGGAAGGTGTTACCACTCTTTCTTCTTCTCGTCCATGGAGACGCCCCCGGGGCCCAGAGCCACCACCAGCAGCAAGCCGCCGATCACCGACATGGTCTGGAAGAAGTCGTACTTGAGGAAGTCGTGCATGGGCTTGTAGACGGGGATGGTCCAGAAGGCGTTGAAATACACGTTGATGGCGAACAGCCAGACCACAAGAGTCAAGGCGGCCAGCTTGGTCTTAAAGCCAATGGCCACTAGAATCATCAGCGCTGTGCCCACGATGTTCTGGAGGATCTGCAGAGGGGACAGTAAGAGACTCAAATGGGAGGAAGAAGGGATGGTCAGGTGCTGGGGCGAAGGGACTGGGGTGTGCGGAGGCCGCTAATGGTCGGGCTGTGACAGTGGGATGGTGACAGGTGGGGCTGTGATGGTGGATGGTGACAGGTGGGGCTGTGACTGTGGGATGGTGACAGATGGGGCTGTGACTGTGGGATGGTGACAGGTGGGGCTGTGATGGTGGGATGGTGACAGGTGGGGCTGCGACAGTGGATGGTGACAGGTGGGACTGTGACGGTGGATGGTGACAGGTGGGACTGTGACGGTGGATGGTGACAGGTGGGGCTGTGACGGTGGATGGTGACAGGTGGGACTGTGACGGTGGATGGTGACAGGTGGGACTGTGACTGTGGGATGGTGACAGGTGGGGCTGTGACTGTGGGATGGTGACAGGTGGGGCTGTGACGGTGGGATGGTGACAGGTGGGACTGTGACAGGTGGGGCTGTGACGGTGGGATGGTGACAGGTGGGACTGTGACAGGTGGGGCTGTGACTGTGGGACTGTGACTGTGGGATGGTGACAGGTGGGGCTGTGACGGTGGGATGGTGACAGGTGGGGCTGTGACGGTGGGATGGTGACAGGTGGGGCTGTGACAGGTGGGGCTGTGACGGTGGGATGGTGACAGGTGGGGCTGTGATGGTGGGACTGTGACTGTGGGATGGTGACAGGTGGGGCTGTGACGGTGGGATGGTGACAGGTGGGGCTGTGACTGTGGGGCTGTGACGGTGGGATGGTGACAGGTGGGGCTGTGACGGTGGGATGAGAAGGGGGCTGGGGCAGATGAGGCAGCGCTCAGCGCAGGCCGAGGTCTCCCAAGCCGCTCAAGCTGGAGCCCAGGGGCCTCCACGCCGGGACGGCCGGGCATTCCTGGGAACCTCGCCAGGCAAGGCGCACACTCGGTAACAAAGACCTGCTCTGTAAACTCCAGGGGGACAAAGCCAGAACCTTCTTCAACTCTGCACGCCCAACACCCGGCTCACAACGGTCATGAGATAAAGGTGAGGAAGGAGCGAGTCTGGGAGGACTAGCACCAGGACCCTCCAGCGAGGTCCATGAGGCTGGACTTCATTTGTTCGGAGGCAGGTTCTGGGCACATAACCTGACAGTTTGTTCTTTAATAGGATCAAAAGCCTTGGCCTTCGTGGCCTTGGGCTCTGCTTCATCCACACCAGGGCAGGGGCAGGGCAGGGGCAGGGGCAGGGGCAGGGGTGAGGCGAGTAGGACTCACGGAGAAGAAGCTGGCGTCGAAGTGAAGGAGGGTCATGAACATCAGCACCAGCAGGACCCGGCCTCCCAGCTGCATGTACTGCTTGGGGGAGCTCTCGCGCATGGTGGGGACGCCCGCGAACATGCTCTTCCCCTCCGAGCGGGACTCCGCCAGGAGCAGCAGCAAGCCCCCGCCCAGGGCCAGGTTCCTGAGGGAGACGCCAGGCAGCGCTCAGGCCCAGGCCGAGGGCCGCCAGACCAGCCGGGAGACCTCAGCCCTGCCCCCTCTCTGCAGACCAAGCAGGACTCGGCCTGAAGACACATCCGTGTCTGTGCACGAGCCAGCGGCCGTCGCCAGAGCACGCCTGGAACCTTGGCTGCCGAGCAGCTGGCTTCTGTGGGCAGCGGTTCCACGGGGACCCTCCTCTCCCTCGTGAAAGCCGGGTCAGGAGAGGCACCTGTGCTCAGTGTCCTGAGGGCCTGGGTGGGGGTGAAGGCTCTGCCAACATCCACCACAGGGCCTAAGGAGCACAGTCTTGACCCCAGAGGTTGACTCAATGGATAGTTACAGCACCGAGGTCAGATGGGAGGAGGTAGGGTGACCCTCCAACCAGACACACGTACCTCATCAAAAACTTCAAGTCCCATAAAATGCTGTAGGCGATCGTCTGAGGGGACAGAGGGCAGAGAAAAGGTGAGGGTCAGCATTTCCAAGCACCTGCTTTTCTACCAAATGGAGAGCATGAGGCCAGTTTTTAAACCTCAGATACACAAAACCGCTGCAGGACTCCAGGACAGCTCCGAGGCCAACCTCGGCTCAGTGCCCCGGAGAACAGGGCAGGCCTGAGACCACGGACCCAGAGCACAGGTGGGTGTTGAGGACCGCACCCGAGGAGCTCGGCAGCCTTAATGAAGGAAATGAGAAGAATGGGGTCCTGGCGGCAGCCAGCCTGGTGGCTTCCACCCTGGTCAAGGCAAACCCAGGCAAGGGCCAGCCCAGATGGCTGTCTGCTTCTCCTGCATTTGCCTTGAGGAAAACTGAGCCCCTTCTCGGGAAGGAGTTCCAGGGCGACTCCTCGAAAGGCCTTTCGAGAGGCTCTGCTCCAACCTGAGCAAGAAGGCAAGGCCCCACCCGGTTACCGGCAGCCATGGTTCCTGGGCGAGGCCCCACCCTTCCGCCCCGTTTACCTGCAGCGCGATGATGCCGAAGAGCCCGAAGCAGGCGTGCTGCACGAAGTTCCTGCTCAACACCAGGATGCAGCCCGCTGGAAGGAGAAGGCGAGGGTCAGGGGCTGGCTGCTTCACCTGGCCTCAGGTGCAGCAGCAGCCCCACTACCTGCCACAGGCAAAAATCCAGGCAGGCACCGCCACGCAGTCAGCGGGACCGCCATCACAGGCCCAGCAGCACCCGCAGGACAGGCGGGAAGTGCAAGGTCCGGCCCTGCATGTACAGGGCTGAGGCTGCCACCAGGAGCAGAAGTGAGGCCCGAGGCCTCGTCTCTCCCGTCTCCTTCCCTGATTTACCCGTCCAGACACCAGGGATGCTCACTGCCGGCTCCTCGCTGCCCCAGTTCACCTGCATCTGCTCTGGGAACGCAGACACGGGGCTGCCCCTTCTTCAGGAAGCCCCAGCATCCCCAGGGCTAACCCTGCTGTCAGGAGGGAGCCACTTACTCAGCTGTCCGAGCAGGTTGAGGAGCACGAAGGTGGAGGCCACCAGGTAGCCACAGCCCCAGGTGCTGTCGATGTAGTCGCGCTGCTCGCCCCACTGGAACCACATGCGCACGCCGTCCTCCAGGAAGGTGCTGATCAGGCAGAGGCGCGCCACGTGCGGGAGGTACTGCTTCGTGACTCGGAGGAACTGTCGGGCCACAGACATCCTGGTGAGGGGCTGCGGCAGGGCCCTTGGCCCCAGCCAGACGCTTCTTGAGCGCCGCGCGTGGGACTCTCCGCACCTGCTCCCAGCATGTCGTGTGGGCGCACGAGAACCTGCACAAGTTCCCGGCAGCCTAGACCCCACCAGGTGACAGTGTGACACTCTGCTATGACCTCTATCGCCTCAGCAGACACGTGCAGTGGCACCTACGCTGTCCCACAAGAACTGCCCCAAGACACGGCCTCTAATCTCAGGCAAGGGCATCAGCCAGCTAGGGTCCCGCGGGGAGAGGGGCTCGCCCAGGTCGGTGCCGACGCCACCCAGCCACCCTGCGGTGCTCAGAGCCCCCCCAGCCAGAAGAGAGCTGAGCGTGCTCTTGAGACGAGAGTCCGCATAGGCTCTGGCCAGGGTCCCAGGCCTGGAGGGCCTCGCTGTGGGCCAGCAGGAAGCTCACGCACGCACACCCACCCAGCCTCTGCAGCAGTGGGAGGGGAGGCCCAGCTCTGGCCCACGGTGTGCAGTCAGGACCACAGTGCACCTCCCAGCCTTACCCTCCCGAGAGCTCAAGGTCGGGCCTAGGCACGCGTGTGCGCACAATTGTGAATAAACCCGGAACCTGTGGGTCGTTAGGCCAAAGCACATTACAAACACGCTAACAAATGGGATGGCCTGCTGGTCCAACGGCAAGGAGACTCAAGTGTGTCAGATCACTGGCCATGCAGAGAGACCCATTTATAACTTCCCCCGCTCCGTGCTAGCCATGCCATTTATTTTTATCTTTTTAAAACTTTTAATATATATATATTTTTTTTCTAAATTGGTTTCAGAGAGGAAGGGAGAGGAAGAGATAGAAACATCAGTGATGAAACAGAATCACTGATCGGCTGCCTCCTGCACGCCCCCTACTGAGGATGGAGCCCACAACAGCGGGCATGTGCCCTTGACCAGAATCAAACCCGGGACCCTTCAGTCCGCAGGCCGATGCTCTGTCCACAGCCACACCGGCCAGGGCGCCATGCCATTTATGATGGCTGATTGGGAGACCAGCACGCGTGGAAACTGAGGTACAAACGTCACCAGGTGTTCCAGTGCACATTCTCTTACCGACGTGAGAGGCTGAGATAGGAAGGGACGGAACTGCCAGGGCACCGATAACACAGCAGGAACCCGGGGAGACCGGGGCCCACCCACAGCAGTGATGTGTCAGCAAGCGAGAGTCTAAAGGGCATCCCTGAGCCTGGCCTCACGGTCCATCAGATTAATGCCACAGCCCCTCTGAGGGCTGATTAAACCTATTGTAGGACTAGACGAAGGTGCATCCGTGAGCATGACTTAATTTTGGCATTTTGGAAAGTTGCTTCATAGTGCTAGAAAGTGCTGAAGCTTCCCTCGCAGCTAATGGCCTCTGGATGTTTAGTTTCGTTCACCAGCTTCGGCTCATGAGCACAGAAAAGCCTACTCACCTGGAGGGGGGGCGGGAGGGAGGTTCGTGTCCCTTCTCTTCCCACCTACTGAGCTTGAGCCCCAAGCTGTCAATTCCGCACACGTCTGCCCAGCCTTTCACCCCACTGAAGTGGTGGCAGGGGCCACAGGGATGGACAGCCAGCCTAGCAGGCGTGGGGCATGACCACGGGCTGAGGCCGAGGCCCGGGCCTCCTCCTGGCTCCACTACCCACCAGCTGGTGCGCCGTGTGACCAGGGACAGACCGAGTTACTTTGGGGGGTGTCTGTGCTACCCCTTCTACAGAGTGAGGGCACTGGACTGAAGGCGCTAAGGTCCGCGCCGGCTTTCATAAGCAGGAGAGAAGAGCCTGCTAAAGAACAGGTCCCAAGTACTCCTACGTAAATTCTGAGGTGCATGCAGAGAACAAGCACAGGGTGCAGGTACGCTTGGTGTAAACACACACACCGCATCAGATCAGGGGGTTCGGGGACCGCTGACGCCATACGCCCTCCCATTTCTGCCCTCACAGCCCACATGCTCTTGAAATGCCCAGCAACAGTGCAGTCACCCCCAGCCCCGAGGAGACAGACCTCCTGGGCTCTGAGGGGAACCCTGGCAACGGCACGGCCTCACTTGATGCTCAGCCTGAGAGAAGCCCGGCGAGGTGAGGCCGACTCAGGGACTGGAGCCTGGTGGGACCCCAGGCTGGGAAGTGACCCCGAAAGGCAGCACAGGGACCAACATCGGCGGTGCTGACTCGCCTCCCAATTGGGCTGTGGTCTGAGCCCCGTCCCACACGGGCGGGCACCGCAGCCCACGAGGCGGACGGAGGCGGGCTCAGCCTCCGCGGTGAGTCTGCACTCTTAATTTGAGTGTCTGGGTCAAGAGGATTAAAGAGCAGAGAGAACCTTCCTTCCAGACAGGTAATCACTCCTCCCCCCGCGCAGACACCGCTGAGACGGCCGTCTCCTTGCGCTGGGCAGGCGCAGCCCCCCAGGTATTCGCGCGCGGAGCGAGGCTGCTACCTGACTTCCCAAGTGAAGCGTGCATGGGGGAAGGCAACCCCCGTGACAGGCCTGGCTGACTCAGAGCCCGTCAAACGGCAGCCTCTAATGACACCTGCTTGCACTGGGCACGAAGGAAAAACCTTTTCATAACAGAGACCAGACCCATTTTCATCTTATTTCCTACATGTGTTTTGGTCACCAGGGTTCAGACTTGGCCACGGAGCCCACACCATGCGGCCTGGACAGTCCCAAGTCAGTGTCCCCGGGAGAGCAGAGCAGAGCGGGCACCAAGCATCGGGCAGCACCGAGGCCGGGCTGTCACCTGCCCATGCTCCGTCCGTCGCTGTCGGGCCTGAGGGCCAGGGGCCGCTCTCGGGAGGGAGTCGGGACGCTGCTGGAGGCAGACGGCGGGGAGAGCCTGCAGGAGGGACAGTCAGTTACAGGATCCCAGACCCTCACAACCGCCCGCCTTACCAGCTCTCAGCTACACGTCCCTGAAAATGAGCCAGTGGCGGAGACTTTCCTCCACTGAACCAGGCGGAGCGGGAGTTCAGGGACTCCCACGTGCCTGCCCACTGTGACCCCAACTCCCAGCCAGCCTAGTCTCCCCGAGTGCTGCTCCCAGGCTGCGTGCTACACCTGAGGGACAGGAAGGTGTCACTGGCCCTCAGCTGGAGACGGGCTGGCTTTCTCTACTCAGCATCCAGGTGTGACAAAGAGCCTGCCTGACCCTAGAAGAGCAGCCACAGGGAAGCCTCCCTAACCAGTCTCCCCATGTCCCCCCCTCGCTCCCTAAGAGGCGCGGTGGCTCCCTTAGCCTCTGAAGACAGGTGAGCAGGGCAGAGTGCTCCCTCTGTCCCCCCCCCCCCCCCTGGGGCCCAGGGCACGGAGCCCGGGCAGGAGAATGCTCACAACCCACACCCATGGCGCCCCGCGCGGTTCATCCAGAGCCTGACACCGGCTGTGCCAGATCAGTGTCCTAAAGACCACGCTCGCTACCCAACGCCTGACCAGAGGCCAAGAGGGCTCCTAGGTGACAGCTCCCAGAATGGCTGTCACGCCGGAGGACAGGTAGGAAGGCCAGGCCACACTGGAGCACAGGCCCGGGGACGAGCCAGCAGCAGGCTCACCGAGTGCCGCTCCGCTACGGTCCGTGCGCACGCGTGGCGCTCTGCGCTGGCAGCGAGGATGGGGAGCAGGACGTCATCTGGGTGCTGAGCTCACCAGGCTCCCAGTGCCCAGCACAGTGCAGAGAGCTCGCGCAGCACTGCCCCAGGCCTGGCCCCGGGAGCAGGAGGACACTGTCCCCGCGGCCCAGGGCAAGGAGCCCAATGCCAGAGGGACAGCTCGGGAGGAGCCTGCCGGCGGGACCCACCAGCCGGCGCACCGTGCCCACCTCTGCAGACCCGGAGGGGAGGTCACCGCACTGCCCAGCGGCAAGGAGCCCAGACCTGGGGAGCGAGACACGGACTCAACCTTCAGTCACGTGTGCCGTGCCAGACCACAGCACGCCGTCTCCACGTGGAAGTGGAGGCACCACGGCCAACCTCACCCGGTCCGGAGGGTGACCAGGCGACGTGCACGGAGGACCTGGCCCGCGCTGGCGCAGTTCAAGGGTGGGCATTACCAGAGGACACACGGCCCTCTGGGGTCCCACGCTCAGCAGCCCTGCCTTCCGGTCACATCCTGTCACCTCCTGCTTGCGTCTGCTTTCTGAGGACAAGACTGGAGGGAAACAGGTGTGTCCCACTATCTGATCAGTGGCTGCGTGGTTTCCCTGTTCCCTGCAGACTCGGCCGCTTTCATTTTTAAGGCCTGATTCCGCCCCGTTGGCAGCGCTACTTTACTGCGTGGATGAATGTTAACCCCCAGCTCGGCCAGATCTGCATCGGAAGCCGTGACTTTGCTCTGCACCCTGCTCTCCGCCCACGTCCGCCTGCGCCCCGCCTGCCCGTGGCAGAGGCTCCTGACTTTGGTTTTGAAGAGCACAGGCCCTCTGCCCCCTGCCATCGCCACTGCGGCCAGCGCCCAGCCTGGTAAACTGACAGCAGGAGGCTGCGCTGCGGGACAGCGCCCTGGCCCACTTGGGTTTGGGCAGCCGGCCTCATCCCTGCGCTGTGCCAGGCCTCGCCTTCCTTCCCACAGGAACTCGAGGCCGGCCGGCCTGGCCCGACCCGACCCGACCCGACCCGGGCCCCTCCGGGCCTTCCTGGGTCCCAGGTCCCGCTTAATGAGATTCGGGGAAGGAGGGGGTGGAGGAGACTGGCTTTCCTCAGCGGGTGAGCTGACCCTTTGGGTTGGCAGCGGCGCCACCGAGACGTTTTATCTCGACTGGATGGTGAAACTCACTTGCAAAACCAGGGCCTCCCGGCTGAAGAGCCCGTGTGCGTGCTCCCCGTCCCCTCGCGAGTGTAACGGGTCCCTGGTTCCCGATGGCGTTCACCGCCCCCTTCCCGCGAGGGGCCGTGTTTAAGTTGTGTCAGCGCACAAACCACCACCTGGGGAAAAACTCCTCCTCCGGGTTGACAGACACCCCCCCCCCCATTGGTCTTAAATGCTCGGGTCACAGGAACAGGGGCGACCCAATTCCGAGGCCACACTAGAGGGTGTCACCCCCCCACCCCCCAACGGGAAGCCCTTCGCGGATCACAAAACGCTCGCTCGTTTGTTTTGTTCTGAAATCCCAGCTCGAGCCTTCCAGGACCCCACACCCAGCACCACGGCAGGTGAGGCCTCAGCCTCGCTACTGAACCCCGCACCGCGCACCCCGCACCCCGCACGGGCAGGTGAGCCAGGGCCAGGCGGCAGCGCCCGATCCGCCCGCGGGAGAGGCTGCCAGTCCCAGTGACGGGCACACGGCCCACCGCGCGCCGTCCCTCCGCTTTCTGCCAGGCAGATCGGCGGCTGTGCGCCGCGGGCAGCCCTGGCGGTGCCCTCCCAGGTGTGCGCTCAGAGACGCCCATTCCACCCGGCGGGGCAGAGTCCAGGGAGGGAGACCAGGGTCAAAGGGACCCCAGGGCGGCCACACGTCCGGGAGATAAAGGGAAAGGGCTGCGCTTTCTGGGGTTGGGGTGCACACCAGGGCGCCCCCTTTCCTCCGGGAGGACCCCACACCTCCAGGCTGACCAGCCCCCGTCCATGATCCCAGCTGCCACCCCGCCCCCTACGGGCGCCCCGGAAAGGGAAAGGCGTGCGGAGCCCCCCGCCCGCCGGGGTGGAGGACGCTCCCCGGGCCCCCGGCGCTCCGGCCGCTTCTGGGGGGCGCGGAGGCGGCCTCACACCCCTCCTTCCAGGAAGGCCCGGGCCGGCTGCGGGGACGGTCGCCGAGCTGGGTGCGACGCGGGGACCGAGATCACACCGGCCGTGGCGGGGCGGCGGCGGGGGGCAGGCGGGCCCGGAGGCCGGGCGTGGGGGTCGCGGGCCGGACGGGCAACGCGCCCGGGGGGAGGCCGCGGTGGGGGAGGGGGCGCGACCGGCGTGGAGCCGGGAGGGCTGCGGGCGCGGCTCGGGGGGGCCCCGTGGGGCTCGGGGCCCGGGCGGAGGCTGGGGGGCGCGGGGCCCGGGAGGGGAGGGGTCCGCGGGGGGGCCGGGCGGGGAGGCCGCCGGGCCGCAGGCCGCACCTGGTCGGCGAAGTCCTCGGCCGTGCCCATCAGGTCGTTCTGGCCCATGGCGGCGGCGGGAGGCTCGGCTCACTCGCTCGCTCGCTCGCTCGCTCGCTCGCTCGGCGTTCGGCCCGTCGGCGCCCGCGCCCGTTGCGGCCTCCACAGGAAGTGCCCGGCGGCCGGCCTCGCTGCTCTCGGCGGCTCCAGCGGCTGCCACGTAGGCCAAGCCTTAAAGGGGCCGCGCCGCGGGGCCCGCCCCGGCCGCGCCTTAAAGGGGCCTCGCACCGCCCGCAGTTGCACCACCCGGCGCGCTCGAGGCTCCACCCACCGCTCTCGTAGGCCCCGCCCACGCAGCGCTCGGCCCCGCCCACCGCGCATCCAACTGGGAGGCCCCTCCAGGCCCCGCCCACCGCGCTCAAGGCTCCACCCACCACAAGATTTAAAGCGGCCAGGCCCTGGTGGCCTGCTCGCCAGAGGGACGCTACGGGTACCGTTAGAGCCCGGAGGGCCACGTGGTCAAGCAGACACACCCGGGGCTGAGGGTCGTTCCCAGGGTGGGGGCTGGGGTGCGCACCAAGACGCGGTCCCGACTGAGCATGCTCAGTCGAGGGTCTGCCCTCCGGCGCCGGCCAGGGGTGCACCCCCAGCGCCCAAAGAGGGAGGAGGCGCACAGGAGTCGTTATGGAAAATTACAAGGTGCCGAGTTGTCCCCTGGCGGGGAGGCTGGGGCGACGAGGGGCCCACGGTGTGGGACAAGCCCTGGACCTGGACCACCACCCCCGACCCCTACTGGTGTAACGGTCACACCCCCGACCCCTACTGGTGTAACGGTCACACCCCGGTGGAGGCCGCTAGCGAGGTCCCAACCCGGAGGCAGTGTCTGCCTCTAGCTCGTAGGCCAGTGGTTCTCAACCTTCCTCATGCCGCGACCCTTTAATGCAGCTCCTCATGCTGTGCTGACCCCCAACCATAACATTATTTTCGTGGCTACTTCATCACTGTGATTTTGCTACTGTTATGAATCGTCATGTAAATATCTGATATGCAGGATGTATTTTCATTGTGACAAATTGAACATAATTAAAGCCTAGTGATGAATCACAAAAACAATATGTAATTATATATGTGTTTTCCGATGGTCTTAGGTAACCCCTGTGAAAGGGTCGTTCGACCCCCAAAGGGGTCGCGACCCACAGGTTGAGAACCGCTGTCATAGGGGGCCTCCAAAGGTGACCTCCCGGAGCGTGCTCTTTGCCTCTGGGCCTCAGTTTACCGCCGTCTCAAGGCTGGAACTAAGGACTGCAGCCGTGTCTGTCTGCACGGTCCGAGTGGAAGAAACGCCAGCCTTCTCACCCCTGCCGGGGTCCACGCTCAGGCCCATGGAGACAGGACTCCCTCCAACCAGAGTTCGTGATCAGGAGCCCCCAAGCTCCTAGAACCCCGTCAGTAGGCCCAGTGGGGGACTGGGGCCTTCTCCAGGGCCGGAGCAAATGTGTAGCACCTGGAAAACTCACAAAGGGGGAGCTGCGGGATGCAGGCGAATGAGTGTTTAAACCAGTGGTTCTCAACCTTGGCTGCACATTAGAATCACCTGGGCATCTTTTTAAAATCCTGATTTCTCGGCCTCATCCTCGGAAATTCTGTTTCTTTGTTACTCATGTTGTGGCCCCACCCCATAACAAAGAAACAGAATTTCCGAGGATGAGGCCCAGAAATCAGGATTTTAAAAAGATGCCCAGGTGATTCTAATGTGCAGCCAAGGTTGAGAACCACTGGTTTAAATGCTCCGCATGGTATGTCAACTTTACGAAACGTCAGGTTTGGTCTTGGCGAAAATGTCATTAACCTGACAATCATTTGTAAGTTAGATTTCTCTCACTGGGGGGGAGTCAGCCAGTGGTGAAGCAGAGGGGTTTCTGGGACCGGAGACTTTAAAAAGCAAAGTTTTTCAGACGGAAATTAAAATACCGCCTTGATCTGAGACACGGGTGGGTCTTACCACTTAATGTGCCGCCTAAGAGGACCTCGGCACGGGCGTCCCTGCAGCAGCACGAACTGCTCAGGACACTGTCCCCGTTGTTCCCTGCTCGGCATTCAGACCACGCACAGGGCTGGGTCACAGAATCCCACACCTTTTCCGGACCCCGAAAGTCCCTGGACCCAGGGTTCCATCCCCCACATCTCTCCTCTGCATCCTGCCCCCCTTCCTCCATCCTCAGACAGATGTGATTCCCTCAGCCAGCCTCACCCCGTAACCCCCAAGCATGGCACGGCGGCCATCTCTCTGAGGCCTGGTTCAATGCACAGGCTCTGGGGTCAGACCCTGGAGTTCCAGTCTAACCCAGGCCACCCCCGCTGTTAGTGCTGTGGCCTCAGTTTCCTCCCGTGTGAACGTGGAGATGGAAATAGTGGTGACCACAGGTAAAGTACTCAGCACAGTGCCAGGCGCAGGCACGGCTGTGACCACGACGGCACCAATCGCTTTATTGTTTGGATGCCCAGTTTGGAGGCGGGTGCTGGGAGTGGGGATCACAGGGGCCTAGAGAGAGGGAACAGTCCCCGGGCTGGCTCCTGGGTGCCCGCTGATCCTCGCTGCAAGTTGGAGAAGAGGCACGGGGTGGTGGAACGAGCTCCAGAATCAGCCCCAAAGAGATGGGGAGATGGGCTTGGGTTCCTGTATCTGCAGAGCAGGTGGGCGCGGGTGGAGCTGCTTGCTGTGCCTGGAGGGCGGCTGGGAGGCGGAGGCGGAGGCGGCTCGGGGGCTGGGCGCACTGTGGGAAGTGGAAAGCTGTGTGCGTTTCCTGAAAGCGCCTCTCCTTTTCGCTGGTAGATTTTGGATGAGCTGAATCCTGGGGCCTTGGGGGTGAACCTGGTGGTGAGGGAGAAAGAAACCAAAGTCAAGTTCGTGATAAAGCAGGTAAGAGGCCACGCCCCTGGTACAGCGGGGAGGGGGATGGGCAAACATCCGCTCATCATCCCCATGTTAGAGAAAGCTTCCTGATGCCACAGCTGGGCTCCTCTCTGCCCGCAGGCGCGGCAGATCCGGTCAGGAGTAGACGGATGTGGGGTGGCCCGGGCGCCTCGAGCTTCCCCACACCTGTGACTCTCACCTTGATGGAGAAGAAATGTCATTTTTACTCCGACAACAACCACAACCTTACCTACCACTTACTCAGTGAGGCATCATCTCATTTATCTCCCGCCGACTCAGCAAAGCAGGAGCCAGGACTGCCCTGCACAGCCCAGGAGGGGGGCTCCAGGAGGCTGTAGGCTAGCTGCTCACATAGCGCCCAGCAGCTCCAAGGCGGGCCCAGGGCAGGCGCACTCACTGGGGGCCACCAGTTTCACCAACAGGGAGCCAGGTGGGGGGCAGGGACTTGCCCAGGCTCACACAGGGCTGGGGACAGGGCACCAGGCCCTTCCTCCACCTGTTCCCCAGGCTGGCATGGCAGGGCGGATGCAGGCCCGAGGGGGCAACCCTGTGGGTGTCCAAGCCGCATCGTCCAAATGAACCAGGGTCCAGGGGAGAGAGCTGGCACCCCCTGGTGGTCCTGGGTGACGGCCGGCTGGGATACCCTGGGATCGGGGCTGTCCCTGCGGGTGGAGAGCCCTCTGCTCTGGCAAGCCTCCCGCCTGTGGGCAGCACAGCGGCCGCCACTACGCTACCTGGGACGACCTGCCTTCTGGGCAATCAAGGAGCTTTTAAAAAAATCAGTCTTTCTAAAAAAAAAAAAAAAAAAAGGTCCTAGCCCATTTTGCTCAGTGGTTAGAATGTTGGACCATGGACTGAAGGGTCGTGGGTTCAGTTCTGGTCAAGGGCATGTACCTCAATTGCAGGCTCAGTCCCGGCAGGTGGAGCACGTGCGGGAGGCAACCAATCGGTGTGTCTCTCTCACATCGATGTTTCTCTCTCTCTCTGCCCCTCCCTCCCACTCTTTCTAAAACTCAATGGAAAAATCTCTCCTTGGGCGGGCGGGCAGGCGGGTGGGCAGGCGAGGATCCTCCACCACAACAGAGGGCTGGGTGCCGGGAGGGCTGTGAGCGGCCGGCCTCTTCCTGAGCAGCAGCACCCTCTGCAGAAGGCGGTGTTGGCATTCCTGCCCGGCACAGCCTCCTGCTCTCAGCCCTCCCCCTGCCCGGACCGCCCACCCCCGCCCCCACCCCCGGAGCTGCGCTGTGACTGACCGCCGCGCCCCTCGTGGGCCACAAGCACTTAGCTGTGCGCTCCGTTTAATATACTCTGAGAAACAACCTTCTGGTTCCGTTTTTGGAGGGTCCGTGATTCCCTTGGGATAAATGCCTAGGGGTGGGATTTCTAGGACAAAAGATGTGACACTTTTAAGGCTTTCAGCCTGGTGGCCGAACTGACCATGCACAGCCCTGGAACAGGAGGGGGACAGGCAGGCGCGCTGGGCCGGGCAGCCGGGTCTGCACCGGCGCTGGGAGTAACCTTGCATCTTCGTCTACGATCACCGGTCACAGAGATCTTCATCTTTTTATTTGTTTGTTTGTTCTTAGTGCCTTATCGGTTGGTTTTACATTTATGAACTTATTATTTTTTTTTAATCTTTCTTGCTGGCAGTATTACGTAGGGCCCCCTACAGAGGTCTTCCTTTGTATGTCTTGTGAGCGGACACACCCCCCCTGGGCGAGGATCTGGTGGCAGACGGGATAGTCACACCTGCCTGCCGTCTTTGCCCCCTCCCCCGCCCCCGTGTGTTCACCTGCCCCGAGTGCAGTGATGAGGACGGTGTCCCCAGTTTGGATGAGGAATGACCTAGTAGGGCTGAGACTCTGCCAGCGGAGCAGAGCTGTGTGGCTCGGGCCAACGCTTTATTTTCTTTTCTGCTGTCAAGATGGTTTGATGGGACCCTCTAATGGCAGCTGGGGGGGGGGGGGTGCTGCCTGCACTCGCCCTGCAGCAGGAGCCAGTAGCTTTCCTTTGCTCCAAGCATTTTTGGATCCCTGCCTTAGGAGCATCTCCAGGCGCCATATGGTGCCATGTGGTGGGGCCTGAATCTCAGGCACCTAGCACACCTGGTCAATTGATGGTGATGATGGTGGTGGTGGTGGTGGTAGTGGTGGTGATGATGGTGGTGGTGGTAATGGTGGCGGTGGCGGTGTTCATGGTGGTGATGGTGGTGGTGGTGATAGTGATGAAGGTGGTGGTGGTGGTGATTATGGTGATGATGATTATGGCGGTGATGGTGGTAATTATGATGAAAATGATGATAATGATGATGGTGGTGATGGTAATGGTGGCGGTGTTCATGGTGATGGTGGTGGCGGCAGCCGCGGTGGTGATGGTGGTGGTGATGATGATGGTGTTGATGGTGATGATGGTGTTGATGGTGACGGTGGCGGTGTTCATGGTGGTGATGGTGATGGTGGAAGTGGTGATGATGGTGATGGCTTGCCACATGTTTACTGAGCTAGTCCTCTATGCCTCTGCAGGTGGAATGCATTGATGATCATCATGCCAATGAGGCCCTGGATGAGGTAACTCTCTGGGTGGCGCCCCCTGGAGGACGTGGTGCAAACACCCTGTTCTGTGCCTCCTGTGCGGCCCTGGGTGGGGCGGGAGGATCAGTCCAGTTTTTGCCTCGTGCTGTGAAGCCAGAGGCCCCTCCACCCCCCGCCCCCCATGGCGGGAGTCTGTCGCCAAACACTCGTTTTTAAATCCAGGTGCAGACAAGATGGGCAGGGACGGGTCCAGGCATTCTGACAGGCAAAGAAAGCCGCCGGAAGCCCCCACACCCTCACAGCTTTTCACATTCCCTCCCCTTCCGTGCCCCCCTGGGCGACCTGCTTTCACACCCAACCTTCCACGCCAGCCGTGCCCTCCTGGTGCTCAGTCACTAAGGTAGCCACGTCTGCCGCCTGGTTGTCTTCCTTCTCAGAGCACTGCCAGCTGGGGACGGGGGCATGGGACCAGGAGGCGAGGTGGTGTGAGCACATCCGTGACCCCTCCCCGGGCCTCACGACCTTCTCCAGCCACCCCTGCCTGTGCTCTGTCCTCCACGCCAGGCACTGTGCCTGCACCGGGTCACTCGGCCTTCATGTTACCCCGGGAGGCAGATGCCACTGTTACCGCCATTTTCAGGCGAGGCTAGGCGGCTCAGAGAGGTTGAGGCCCTGCACCTCCGTCACACAGCACAGCCACCGGACCGTGTGGCTCCCGCCACCAGCCAGCCGCACGCTCTCCTGGTGCCCCGCCCTGCTCGGAGCTGGGAGCTTGCGTGTTTGCTGGGAATGGGACTGGGGAGCACTGACCGAGAACCAGGGCTCCTGACCGTCTCCCGCTCTGCTCTCTGCCGCAGCTGATGCCGCTGCTCAAGCTCCGGCACGCACACATCTCCGTCTACCACGAGCTGTTCATCATCTGGAACGGCCAGGTGGGTCGCGGCGGCAGGACCGGCGAACCCCGGCGTGTCGCTGGCCGCGACTCTACACGTGGCCACCCCGACTCAGCACGTACGGGGCCACCCTGGGGCTCGCTGGCATCTTCTCGGGGGAGCCCACAGCCTCCGCGGGGAGGGGTCAGCCCCGCTCACAGAAGAAGCAGAGGCTGAAGCAGGTGCCTCCCAGTGTCCTGCCGAGGCTGTCGCCCCCCGGGGCGGTGAGGCCGGTGCTGAGCTCGTCCTGCGGCCCCAGGCTGGAGCCTGCGCCCCGAGGGGCAGTCCTGACTGTCACGGAGGAGCAGTAGGTGCCAGGGGCCAGTCCCTGCTCCCCCTCGCGCGGCGCCAGGCCCCACAGTGACCTCGGCCCGAGGAGGCCTGCAGGGCGGTGCTGTGCGCGCTTCCCGGGCTCAGAGGCTGACAGCGGCTGAGTGGGCGCCAGTCGGTCGGGCAGCCCCGAGCCTGCGCCTCACCCTGTGGGCTGTGACCGGCTGCCAGGCCCCTCGCTGAGTCACCCCAGTCACCTCTCCACTGAGGGTCCCCATCTGGGGCTGCCAGCCAAGGGTGTGAGCAGGAGTGGAGGGTCCTCCTCACACTGGGCCCCGAGGAAAACCTGGGGAGAGGTCATCACCCCACAACATTTTCTGAGCACCCCTAATGCACTTAAGGAGACACGGAAAAGCCAGAGGACCGTTCACTGCGGGAGGGAAAGCAGGGTCCCCCTAAAGCCCGACGCTGAGGCCCCTCAGGGGCAGGCTCCGTGGAGGAGCAGGTGGGTGTGAGCCAAGCCCGTGACGGGGCGACGTCCCCGGCCCAGCGTCCACGTGTGTGGTGGCAGGAGGCCGGGCGGCCTTCGGAGAAGTCCAAGCGTAGAGGGAGCCGAGGTGGGGCTGAGGCTGGAGGTGCAGCCGGAGCTGCTCATGGGGCCGCCTCCCTGCCCCCAGGAGGTGGTACCCTCACAGTCCCCGCGACAGCGCCCCATGCAGGGCGCCCGGCTTGCCTGGGCTTCTGAGTCAGAGCTGCGGCACCTGCCTGAGGGCCCTCGTGTCCCCGCAGACCTCCTCTTTGTTCCTCTGCCTGGTGATGGACTACAGCAAGGGAAGCTTCCAGAAGGTCATTGAGAAGGCCAGGGAGAAAAGGGCCGCCATTGACTCGGAGGTAGGACAGACTGGGACGCTGGCCTGGGGCCCACCGGCCCTCGTGACGTCGCAGCCCCACGGTTGCAGGCACAGGGGAGGCAGGGCCGCGGGGGTCGGGCCGTCCCTTTTATTTCACATTTTGTGTTGGCCGTCCTTGTTCTTATGTTCACGCGTGGAGGTGGGTGCCCGCTGCCGGGTGCACAGGTCAGCGCTCAGCTGGGTGTGTCCACAAGGCGCAGGCCACGCCGGGAACTGCAGAAGGTCCCGGTCGGTCAGGAGCCGTGGCCCGCCTTGTGCCCGGCCCGGCGGTCCCTGCACGTGGGCGCAGGCGGCGTGTCCTCCTCGGGGTCCGGTTTCTCACGCTCATCCCGGCGCCTCTGAGCCGTAGCCACGCTGCGAGCGCGTCCAGAACCCCCCCTCCCCGTGGCGGCGCCGCTGCGTGGGGTGACCCCCCCCTCCCCCGGAGCCCGCGGCTGGCCCAGCGCGGGGAGCGGTTGGGCTGTTTCAAGCTCAGGACTCTGGTGACAGTAGCCGTGGACGTGGCGGGGTGCTTTTTCGGGGACCTTGACGTTCGTGCTTCCTGGCTGAGCCCCGGGCGTGGGGTCGTGGCGGTGGGAGCAGGTGTGCGCAGCCTCAGCTCTCATCCCGTCACCGCGAGCAGGGGCTCCGCTGCCTGGCCAGGCTGCAGTGTGCCAGCCCTTTCTTTATTTCTTAAAAAAATTTTATTTATTAGTATTTTAAATATAATTTTATTGATTTCAGAGAGGAAGGGGGAGGGAGAGAGAGGGGGAAACATCAGTGATGAGAGAGAATCATGGTCAGCTGCCTCCTGCACGCCCCACACTGGGGGTCCAGCCTGCACCCTGGCACGTGCCCTGACCGGGACTCAAACCGTGACCTCCTGGGTCATAGGTCGGCGCTCAGCCCCTGAGCTGGCCGTGGAAAGTGACACTTGCGTTCCGTGGTGACGGGTACCCGCGGTGAGCTTTCGGGCCACGGGAACCTGCTGTGTCCGTGCAGCTGTGGGCGCGGCTAGACCCTGAGTCGTCGGTCTTTGCTTGTGCTGAGCGCCTTCCAGGCTCCCAGGCTCCTCCCGCCCGACTCGCCCGCCGGCTCTGTCACCGACAGCGATGAACAGCGGCCCTGACTGGCAGGCTCGCCACCGCTCGCCTCGGTGCCGTCCCCCAGGGCCGCCCCTCCTGCCTCTTCCGCCCCAGGGCCGGCGTGCTGTCCCCTGGGCTGGTCCCCCAGGTGGCCGTGCCTCCTTTGGCTCTGAGCACCCCTCTGTTCGGTGGGCCTCCCCAACGTCTCCTTGCTGAGTGCTCTGGAGGGGGGGTGCCCCTCCTCGTCCCCCCACAGCCTCAGAGGGCGGCTCGGAGGGTCTCAGACTTTCTGAGAGGCGGGACCCTGCAAAGCACAATGTCCTCAGAAACCCAGCAAGGAAAGCGATCCACTCTAACTGGGGGACAAGGCGGGAGGGTGGAGGGGGCGCAAGAGGAAGCCCCGGTCCCGCTCAGCCTCTCTGACACCCCGGGGGGACGGGGACCCCTGCTTCCTAGGAACACGGTTTGAAAGCCACTGCCCTGGCAACTAGCTGGATCTTGTTTCTGACACAAAATGCTTCCAGAACATTCTCTGTCAGGGCTCTTTTCATTCACAGGCACTGAAGACTTCGCCCTCTCTGTCGCCCACAGGGGTGGGTGTGGGGCCGGAGCCCAGGCACAGGGTCTCTGTGGAGACAGGAGTGCGGGGTCCGGGCACTAGGGCGTCGCCCTGGCTCGCGTGGTTTTATGGTCTCGGGAGCCTGAGGCGGAGCCTTCTGCACGGGCTCTGGGCTTGGCCAGCTCCAGCCCTGTCTCAGGACACGAGAGACAGGGTGCCGCGGTCCTGCAGGCCGCTCTGAGCCGTCACCGACCCCCCAACAGCTGCCGGGCCCCACGGGGGAGCTGGCCCCTCCAGCCCCGCCTCTCTCGCTCTCTCCCCAGTGGCTGCAGAACGTGCTGGGCCAGGTGCTGCACGCCCTGGAATACCTGCACCAGCGGGACATCATCCACAGGTGACCGGCCGGCGGCTCAGGGACAGGGCCCGCGCCCCTCGGAGGCAGTGCCCGGGCGGAACCCAGGGCGAGGGGTGCGGCCACGGCCACAGCTCTGCCTCCCGGAGGGAGCGCGCCCCCACACCCCGCTGATTCACCCTCGCCACGCAGCTTCGCGCCGTGCGGCTGACTTGGCGGGTCGGTTCTAAAGTACAAGGAAAGCAAGCAGATAACGGCACGCCCAGGACGGAGATTAACCTGCCGTGGCCTCCGGCCAGGCGGCTCGGGCTCCGAATCCACGGTCCAGGCTCCGGAATCCTCGGGCGGAGGGGCCGGGAGTGGCGCCAGGCCGATCATATGCCAGGGGGGAGCGGGGCGGCCCGTGGGCTGCGTGTGCGAAGGGCGTGCCCCCGGCTCAGCGTGGGAAACTCCCCCAAGCAGGGGCGTCGCTCAGATGTGGACGGAGACGCAGGATCGGGTGGTTTCCGCCTGTGGTTGGTTTGTTTTTTGTGTGTTTTTGTTTTTTCCAATTTAAAACAACCGGTTGTATTTTCTGTTTACAGAAGACAGTATTTAAAGAGTGGGCTGCCAGGGGGGCATTTTTTGAAGAGAGGGGTGTGGGCTGCTCTGCAGACCTGGGTGGGGCAGGAAGTAAGGTTCAGGGTGCACGCTGGCCCCGCGGGCGGGTGCAAAGATGCGCCCCTTGGTTTCAGGAACCTCAAGCCCTCCAACATCGCCCTGGTGGGCACCAACCACTGCAAACTGCAGGACCTGAGCTGCAACGCACTGATGACCCACAAAGCCAAGTGGAACATCCGGGCAGAGGAAGGTGGCCGGGGTCCCCAGCAGGGACCGAGGTGGCGGGGAGCAGCGGGGGAGGGGCCATTCACGGGAAGCTCGTTGCTCCCAGAGTCCAGAGGGCGGTGGCCACTCTGGGTGCTGGAACAAGGCAACATCAAACCTGTCCTTGCTCAGGAGGTCCCCACAGACCCCTCCTAGGCTAAGGAGACTAAACAGCCCTGCCTGGGTTGTAACTGAGCAGGTGTTCCTCCAGGGGGGAGGCATGCAGGGCCCCAAAGACACCCAGAAAATGTTAACCTTCATGGAGGGAGACGAAAGGAAACTGTCAGGTAGAGGTGGAAGCCTGGTGCGGGCCAGGCACTGGCTAGTGATGGGTCACTTGACTAAGTCCTAGTGGAACCCAGGAGGTGGGAGAGGTGGGGAGTGGGCGACCTGAGCTCTCCTTTGAGAAGTCACCGGGGCAAGGGACCAGGCTTCTAGCCTCTAACAGCTGTCAGGGCCGGAGGGAGCACCACAGGGGAGAACTCCAGAGTTCTGGGGTGTCCGGTAGTGCTGCACTGGCCTCCTGTCCTGAGTGCACAGGGGATGGATGGATGGATGGACAGGTGAATTGATGGTTGGTTAGATAGGTGGGTAGTGGACAGGTGGGTGAATGGACGGGTTGGTGGATGGATGAAAAAAACAGGTGGATAGATGGATAGAAGAATGGATAGGTGATAGATAGACAGGTAGGTAGATGGACAGGTGAACAGATGAATGGATGGGTAGATGGATGGATGGACAGGTGAACAGATGAATAGATGGGTGGATAGATGGATGGGTAGATGGACAGGTGAATAGATGGGTAGATGGATGAATGGATGGGTGGGTGGGTAGAATGGACAGGTGAATGGCTGGGTGGGTGGGTAGATGGACAGGTGAGTGGATGAATGGATGGATGGGTAGATGGACAGGTGAACAGATGCATGGATGGATGAATGGATGGGTGGGTGGATAGAATGGACAGGTGAATGGATGAATGGATTGGGTGGGTGGGTAGAATGGACAGGTGAATGGATGGTGGATGGATGAATGGATGGGTGGGTGGATCTCCTGGAGGTAGATGGCAGGGTCCTTGGAGTCCACCCTCTGCTGTTTGGCTGGGGATGGAGGTCCAGAGAGGGAGAGGCTGGCTGAGGCCTCCCAGGACCTGACAGCTGCCTGGGGACCCGGCTCAGTTGGCTCCTTGTCGGGGGTCCAGGTGTAGAAACAGGGGGGACACTGGAACTGTGCCTCCAGGTCCTGATGTTTAAAGGGACACGATGTTTAAAGAGGGCGCAGATTTCCACCTTCTCCGGACCACTGCAGCCACCGTGGGCCAGCCTGTGGGTACCGGCCTGTGGGCACCCGCCTGGAGGGCAGGCCCCGACAGATAGCCGTCCCCACCTCAGAGCAGGGGGCTGACCTGATGGGCTCGTGCGTCAGGGTGGTGCTTCCCCAGCGCGCACAGGCTCACGCACCCCTCCCGCCCGCAGACCCCTTTCAGAAGTCCTGGATGGCCCCCGAGGCCCTCGGCTTCTCCTTCAGCCCGAAAGCCGACATCTGGTCCTTGGGCTGCATCATTCTCGACATGGTCAGCTGCTCCTTCATGGAGGTGAGCCGCCTCCAGCGCCCTCCCGGCCACCACAACCCCACGCCCCACAGCAGGCGGGTGGAGCGGGCCCTGCGCGCCCCCACCCCCAGGGCCGCCCTCCTCCTCGGCCTCCTCCAGCCCCAGCTGCCGGGCCCCACCCCTGCACTCAGCACCTGGCCCGGGGCAGCGATGACCGGGATGGTAATGTTCAAATCCACGCGAGTCTGCGCCTCACCGCGGCCCCCAGGTGTTCTCACTGTCCGTCCTTTCCGGTGCGAAAACCGGCTTCAGGGCCCAGGGGCATGGAGCGGCCGCGTGGGCTGTGGGCTGCGCTCCGGCCCTGTTCCAGGTAAGGGTGCCGGGAGCTGCAAGCGGTGGCCTGGAGCTCTGGGGCCTGGGCACCGGCTGCTTGTCACCCACAGGCGCACCCCAGGGGGCAGCGCAGCTGGAGGCCCCGCACCAGGGACACGGCCTGTGGGCGGGAAGGAGGTCCCCACTCCCTCTGCCCAGTGAGAGGCTGCTGGCTGCTCTGAACCTCTGCACCTTCTAGAAGGTCTCGGGCTCAGGTGGTCTCCGGGTGGTCCTGGAGGTGGCGGCCGCGGCTTCCCCGCTTCCCTCGCGCTCCCCCTGGTCCCGGCCACTTTCACTTGATTCTGAAATGCGAGACGCGGTGTCCCGTCTCCTAGGCCACAGAGGCCATGCTGCTGCGCAGGTCCATCCGGAGCCTCCCCAACAAGCTGGGCAGCGTCCTACGGACCCTGGAGGAGAGGCGGGTCCCCCAGGCCAAGACCTGCAGCTCCCTTTTGCCCCAGATGCTGCAGATCGAGCCCTCGCAGCGAATAACAGTCCGGTGAGCGCGTGGGGGCTGCACTGAGGTGTCCGCTTCTCTCTCCATGTCCCATCTGTTATCTGCGCGTCACGGGTCTGAAGGCCACGCCCTGCCTCCCCTGTGACCTTGGTCCCCTAACAGCTGGTCCTTGAGCAGGGACGACGCCGGCTTCGCCATCACTGCGGGCGCACGGCCCCAGGACCGGGAACGGTGCCGACTCTAGTTTATTTTAAAACCAGAAGGAAAAGGCGAACCTGTAGCGATGGGCCCCGCCCGGGTCTGTCCGCCTTTTTGCCGCCACAGGAGCAAGACCTGATGTTCTGGTCTGTTTCTGTGGAGGAGGGGCCCACGCAGGCGAAGGGCCAGGGCTCAGCCTCCTCCTCTGCCTGCGGGAGCCCGTGTCCCTCCTGGAGGCGGGGCTGCTGGGTGCGAGCTGGACCCCCTGTGACACGGGGAGAGGTGCTGCCACACCGAGTGCGAACAGGAAGGTGGGCCAGCGTCCGCCGCCCGGCCGCCCGGAGCCCATCCGTCCGTCCGTCCGCCCGCCCGTCTGTCTGTCCGCCCGTCTGTCCGTCCGTCCGTCCGTCCGTCGCAGGGAGAGCCTCGCGGTGAGTTCGCGCTGTCCCTCTCCAGGGAGGTGATCCAGCTCACGCTGATGAGCAGCGATTTCAGGCCGACCTGTGTCTCCCTGTTGCTGCACCAGCGGGACGTGCCCGAGTTCATCACCGCCATCATCTCGGAAGGCCATGTGGCCCGCCTTCTAGGTGACGAGGGGGACCCAGGCGGGGCGGGCACCAGGGGACCCTGTGTCTCAGCCCCACAACCCAGCCCCCGGACTGCTCCCCCGGCGTGGCCAGCGGGGGGAAGGCCTCCGGGCAGCCCCTCCACCACGGCGGGCGTGCTTTGCTGGGGTCCTGCCCGCGCACAGACCCTCCCAGCTGCCATTGCCCACGGAGCGCTCACCTCCCCGCCCCCACCCCGTGTCCCCCCAACTAGCAGTGTCCTGCGTGGCGCTGTGTGCCCAGGACCCTGGCCCGCAGGCGCGTCCCTGCAAGGACAAAGCGCGGGCTCCGTCTGCGACTTGACCCTTCAGGACGCAGCCTGTGCTGCTCTCCACCGGTGCCCTAGCCGGGCTGGGGTGCCGCGGGGCTCCCAGCACGGTGACTGGCCCCCGAGAGCTCCGCCCGAGGTCTGGAGGTCATTCACGTTCCAGGGTAGCCCCCTCCAGCCCTCGGTCCTCTGCGTGGCTCTGCCCCATTTCTGGGGATGGCGTGGGAGGGTGGGAGGCGGAAGGCGCCCGAGGCACTCTGCCGTGTCCCCATGTCTCATGGTCCCGGGCTTGGAGGCAACACACCCCAGTGAAGCCCGTCACCCACTAGCCGAGTGGCCCGGAGCCGCCGTCCCCTCCGTGAAGCCGGCCGCTGTGAGGTGCCCCGCGGCGCCCAGCAGGCGGGTGGACGGGCGCAGTCAGCTGTAGGACAGGCCTTCCGGAGCCTGCGCGCTTCTGGGGCGGGGCTGCTGGTTATGAATCCAAGGCAGAGAGGACGGCGGCGCGGCCCTCGCCCAGGAGCAGCAGGAAGAGCAGAGAGCGTGCTGGGGATGAGGGCACCTGCGAGGTGGTGGCCGCAGCTGGCCCTGAGCTGGCCGGTGGGCGGGTGCGCAGGCAGCCACCTCACGCGCTCCTGTCCTGCAGAGGTCATGCAGAACTTCCCCCGCCGGTCGGAGGTCCAGCTCAAGGTCATGGACAGGCTGCTGAGAATGTCTGACGACCAGCTAGGTAGAGCCCCCTCTGCTCCCCTCCCCAGCTCCTGGGCTGGGGGGTGGGGTGGGGGGGCGGGGGGGCTGGCCCCTCCCCTAAGCTCTCCAGCAAGGTCCCTTCCACCTGAGGCTGGGCTCTATTCCCATAAGGGTCTATCCACTCAACGTACCAGTTTCATTTTAATTAAACTCTTAAAAATATATGTATTTTTATTGATTTCAGAGAGGAAGAGATGAAGGAATCATGGATCGGCTGCCTCCTGCACGCCCCCTACTGGGGGTCAAGCCCGCAACCCGGGCAGGTGCCCTGACCAGGAATCGAACTGTGACCTCCTGGTTCATAGGTCGATGCCCAACCACTGGCCACACCAGCCAGGCTTTATTATTGATTTGAGAGCGAGAGAGAGAGGGAGAGAAACATCATCGGTTGCTTCCTGCATGCGCCCCAACAAGGGATCGAACCCATAACCTTGGTTATGGGATGACGCTGCAACCACCAGCCACATGGCAGAGCGGGCCCACGTCTCTCTGACCTGCGGGGGCAGGCAGGCTGCCATCCCTTTGTGCGGCCACTTTTACCGAGGGGGGCGGGGGGGGGGCTGGGCTCCAGAGCATTACCAGTGGCAACGGTGCTGCAGAAGCCCGCGTCTCCCGCCGTCTGTGTGGGCGGCGCGGCTGCTGTGCAGGGTTAGGCAGCACTGCTCCGGGCACCGCAGGGGATAGATTCCTGGGTGCCCGGGGTGTGAAGACTGTGTTTTCATAGACGCACCCGCCTGCCCAGAGTGCATGGCAGCCCCTCGCCCCAGCACTCTCCATCCGTTAGCATTAAGTTTTAAAATTTTGCCCAAACATGGTTTCATAAAGTCTGTCCACTCAACACACCAGTTTGAAAATTATTCACTTACTTATCCATCCACCCACCCACCCACCCACCCAACAATCTATCCATCAACCATCTGTCCATCATCCTCCATCTACCTATCCATCACCTATTCATTTATGTCCACCCATCCATCAACTATCTGTCCATCTGTCCATCCATCCACCCACCCACCTATCTATTCATCTGTTCATCCATCTGTCCATTCATCCACCCACTGTCCATCGCTCGTCTGCCCACCATCCCTCCCTCCACAGAGGCCTGTCCCATGGCTGGGGCGTCGGCAATGGCAGAGGCCCTGTCCTGCCGGTAATGAGGCAGCAGACACCCCATCTTGGCCATTTACCTTTCCCTCCCTCCCTCCCTCCCTCCTTCCCTCCCATGACCCCCTCGAGCCAGGCTGTGGCAGGACAGTCAGAGTCCGTGGGAAGGGAATTTGCCTTTCCGGACAAATGGAGGAGGCTGCCGGGCCCCCTCCCACAGGCCTGTCCTGCCCCAGCCAAGTGTGGAGATGGCCGGGCGGGGGCCGGGCTGGCAGCGCTGGGCCTGCTCCTGGCTCGTGGCACTGCCTTTGGTGTTTCCCTGCTCGTCCTTGGGCGCTGGCATTTAGTCCTGTTCTTCTCCCACGGCCTGAGCTGGAGGGGCTGCTACCACCCTCTTCCGATGAGGAAAGGCTGGGCGAGGAGCGAGGGGGGGGGGGGGCGCCTGGCTAGGCCAGCCTCTCCACGGGCCACTGCTTCTCTTCCCTCCCCGTGCATGTGCGCAGCATGGGCCACACAGGAAAGCCGGGGTTCCACCGGTGCCCACTCTCAGGGCAGGACCCGCCAGGGCTGGAGCCAGGCAGGGCCTCCCTGGGGCGTGAGGGTGGTCACAGAGCTCTCAGAGCTGTGGCAGCGAGGAGACGCGATGGGCCCACCCGTCATGCTGGCAGATGCCAGCACGGCCTGGTGCCGCTGTCCTGTCCGTACCCCCTCGCCCTGCGTCACCTTGCCCCCGCCCTGCCAGGTCTGCCGTGGTCGATGGGGGTGGTGGCCGTGCTGGTCACCATCATGAAGAACCACGAGAAGCTCCTGGACATCCAGCTGTGCGCCTGCGCCCTGCTGCTGCGCACCCTGGGCCAAGGTGGGGCTCGCCGCGTGGGGACGGTTCCTCCGGGCGCGGGGCGGGGCTGGGGTGGGGCCCCTCTCCGGCTGTGCAGGCCCCCCACCCTCGCGGCCTTCACCCTGACGTCACTAGCACTCATGGGGACCCGCTCTGCGTGAGAACAAGGCCGGCCTCCGATGCCTTCACCCACAGTGCGGGGGGGGGGGGGGGGTGTCACGCCTGCCTGCCGCTGCCCCTCCGCCCCCAGCTCTGGGGCTGACCCAGGCTCCTCCCGTCGCCCGCAGCGCTGGCGCAGGATCCGGCCACCACGGTGCCGAAGGGCAGCTCCATCACCTCGGTCCTGCTGAGCGTCCTGCGGAGCCACCCCGAGGCCCAGCAGCTCCTGGTCATGGTCTACAGCCTCCTCACCATCGTCTGCAGCCAGGGTGGGTCTGCCCGCCGGGCGGTGCCGGGCTGGCAGTGCTGGCCGCTCCCGGCTCGTGGCTCGTCTTTCGGTCTGTTTCCCTCGCTCGCCCTTGCTTTCTCCCGTTCCCTCCAGTGTGCTGGGACTGGCCAGGGCGTCACGCCCAAGCCCGTTCACGTCAAGCCTCGTCGCCCCTCTGCCTTGCTCACCCCCATGTCACAGGCACCTGGGCTCCTGAGGCCGCCGGCCAGGCAGGGAGGGCAGCCCCCAGGGCCTCGCACACGTCACACTCCTCACCCCCTCCCCGGGCCCAGGCCGTGTCTCCTCCAGGCGCTGGGTTCTGAGGGCGCCCAGACACTCAGCAGGAGGCAGGGCTGAGACCGACTGGATAACCCGCTGGAGGGACCAGGGTTCGGGGCGCGGCCACCCCGCGGGGAAAGAGCGCCTCAGAGGGCTGGCCTGCTCTGCGGCCCTGGGGCTGGGCTAGGTCCCCAAAGGGAAGGGAAGCTCCATCGGCCGGCCGGCCGGCCGAGGAATGGGTGGGAGACGCTGGGACGTGTGGCCCGAGGGATGGACCATGTCCTCGTTCCTGGGTCCTATGCTGGGCATGCATTGGCCCGGCGGGGGTCCAGCAGTGTGGGGCACATGGGACCCTGGTGCCTGAGGACAGCAGGGGGTGGAGGTGGAGCTCAGGGAGGGCTTCCTGGAGGAGGGGCTCCATGTCCTCAATTCCTGGCCCAACAGGGTGTAATTCGGAGGAGCTGCAGAAGGCGGGGCTGTTCACGCACATCCTGGAGCACCTGGACACCTGCTCCGGGAACAGGGAGGTCTGCATGGCCGGCCTGAGCCTGCTCTGGGTGCTACTGGTGGATGGTGAGGGTCCTCCCGCTTCCGGGCAAGCTGGCCCATGGTCTCCTCTGAGCCAGGAGCAGAGGGAAGGAGAAGGGGGTGGACCCACGTCCTGACTTCCCTGGTCTCAGAAGTTAGCTGGGCTCTGGCCTCACTTTTTTTTTTCAAATTATCTTTATTGATTTCAGAGGGAGAGGGAGGAGAGGAACATCCATGATGAGGGAATCAGCGATCGGCTGCCTCCTGCACGCCCCCTACTGGGGATGGAGCCCTGACCAGGAATCCAACTGTGACCTAGTTCATAGGTCGATGCTCAGCCCCTGAGCCACGCCCCATTTTTAACCCAGGAAAGGAATCCGGGCGCCATCTTGCCCAGCAGCACCTGGGCAGTTCTGCCCAAGGAAAACGGCTTCTCACCATGGAGAGCCCTGCTCACACCCCGTGTGGAAGTCCCCACCCCCACCCCAGCCACCTTCCCATCTGAGGGCCCTCCAGCTTCTGTTGGTGGGGGTGGCGTTGGGGAGCCGCATGTGCCCAAGGCCCGGCATCCTCCTCTGTCCTGTCCAGCTGACATCATGGACAAGGCCCCCCTGGAGAAGGCCCCAGGCCTCATTGTGGAGCTGCTGGCTGCCTACCCGGTGGACATGGAGATGGCGGAGGCCGGCTGTGCGGCCCTCTGGCTGCTGTCCTTGCTGGGTGAGGTCTCAGACCCCTGGGGCTGGGGGTGGCCTGCGCCCAGGAGGTGATGAGGCCCCTGCCCCCCGCAGGCTGCATCCCGGAGCACCTGCTGGAGGAGATGGTGGTGCTGTTCCTGCAAAGCCTCCGGCTGTGCCAGGACCGCATCCTGCTGGTGAACAACGCCTGCCGGGGGCTGGCCAGCCTCGCCAAGGTGTCGGGTGAGCCAGGCCAGCCTGGGCCTGAAGGCGTGGGGCCTTCACTGGGGGGACGGGGCTCCGAAGGGTGTGGCAGGATCTTCCCTTCGACGTAGGCACAGGCCTGGGCCTGCCCCTGCCTGGTCCCACCTGCAGCCCGTGTGGGAGGCCAGCTGGTCCTTGGGGCAGGAGGGGCGGCTGAGGTGCTGAGGCCGGAAGGGACTTGGCTCCACTCACAAGCAGGGCTGTCAGGATCCAGTGGGCAGGACCCAGAGCGAGTCGGGTGAGAAGTGTCTGGGCCCCTCTGGCTGTCTACCAGGTTCCAGGACCTGAGGAGTCGTGTACATGGCACCCCAGGTCACTGCTCACACAGGCTGACCCCTAACACGGGGCGCTGTGGAGCACCCCATGCGCTCCCCACTAGGAAACAGCTGGGCATGTCTTACAAGCTTTGCACCTGCAGTGGGGAAATGGTGACCTTGGAGTCCTGGCTGCAGGAAGCCAAGGCTGTCCCCTCCCACGGCTGAGGCCACTGTTCCAACCTGGCCCCGTGCTCACCCCATTTCCCAGAGGACAAGGGGGCTGCAGGGGATGAACCCGTCTTGCCTCCCTTCGCCCCACAGAGCTGGCGGCACTGCGGGTGGTGGTGGCCGACGAGAAGGGCAGTGGCCTCAGCCTCATCAGGGACACGTATGAGCTGCACAAGGACCACCCGGAGGTGGCGGAGAATGTGTGCTTGCTGCTGGTCCACCTGGCTTCCTACCGTGAGAACCCCCGCGCCACCCCTCTGGACACAGGCGGGCAGGGACATGCTGCTCCCAGCTCTCCCCGGAAGGGAGGGACCCCTCTGACATGCCCCATTCACGTGACCCAAGTGCCCACTATGCGCCAGGCTGGCTGGTGCTGACTCCTGAGCCCCAGGCGGGGTGTTCATGCCAAGCCTCAGTAGGCTGGGGCCCAGCCAGGTCCTGCTGGCCGCCTCGGAAGTGCCTGAGCTGGGTGCTGTGGGCTGGCTCGGCTGGGAGGGGCTCAGGCATGGCCTCAGGACCCTCCCTGCCCACAGAGGACACCCTGAGCGAGCTGGTGTCCAGCGGCATCCAGCCCCTGGTCCGGGAGATCAAGGAGCGCTTCACCTCCAGCCTGGTGAGTGGGGGCAGGGCCCTGAGAACCAGGCCTCACCCCGCCCCCCCAGGTGGCTGAGTCCAGGAGCCCGAACAAGGTTCCTGCAGGGCTGGCCTGGCGCTGTGTGCCGTTTTGGCGCCTCCTGCTGCCTGTGGGTCCATGTCGGAACTTAAGAGGGCAGCCATCAGCTCTTCAAGGCCAGTGAAGTCACAGACACCTGCTTGTGGAGCTGAGACGGGCCCACTGTCTCCTCTCCCAGGAGCTGGTCTCTTACGCAGAGAAGGTGCTGCAGAGGCTGGAGGCAGCCAGGCTGCCCTGCTCTGCCCAGGAACCGTCTGCTGCGGCCCCCGGGGGCCCACACCTCTCGGTCCCCGCCCCCTGCCCGGTGCCTTCTGTCCTGCCGCGTGGAGCTGCCTGCTGAACCGGCCTTTTCCTTAGGGGGGAGGGAAGGGGCAGCTGCTGGATGCATCTCTTTACGGGCCTCAGCCGGATACCACAACCCTTCCAGACCGCTGTGAGCGAGGACACAGGCGCCCGCAGCTCCACCTCGAGTAAAGCCTCACTCACGTCCAATCACGTCCTCAGTGGGTTGGGTCTTTTTTGTACCTGTCGGTGCAGGGAAGCCTTGGGCTGCAGGCACCCGGTGCTCCCCGCGTTCTGAGACCCTGGTCAGATCGCCCGAGATGAGCACGTCAGCTCCGGCCCGGGAGGCACCTCAGTGCTAACAGCCCACCATGCGGGGCAACCTGAGCTGACCTGGCCACAGCGCGGCTGACCCTGGGGTTAAGCTTGGTGGGCAATGGGGTGGGGAGGGAGGAACACCACCACCAGCTCCAATCCCGGGGCGGCCACAGGAAACGCCTCAGCGAGGCCGTGGCTGAGCTGGCTGCAGACCGTGGTCTGGGCTCCTCGAGGCTGCAGACTCCCCATCGCTGCGGCGGAGGGAAGGGCCTCCTTGGATGAAGGCGTGAACACCTGGCTGCTTCCTGCCCTGGGACCCGGTGAACGCAGCGGAGCGGCTGCCACGTGGGTGGGGACGTGGTGCTAGGGCTTGGCCGCTGGCTGTGCCCCGGACAAATGCTTTTCCCATTGGAGGACAGAGGTGGCCCTCAGCAGCATGAGCGCCTCATCCCGCTGCCACGATCTGTTGCCACTCTGGGGTTGCCACTCTGGGGAGACTCTACTGTCCTGTGACTTGGTCACAAGTGCCTATGGACGCAAACGCTGTCATGGGGGCGGTGGGCTCCACTACGCGTCATCCCTGCCGTGGTCGGGAGTGGTGGCCGCAGGGGGGCGCCTGTCCTGGACTGCGCGTTCCCACTCCTTCTTCACCGTGATGTAGAGTCTCATTGCTGCCTGGGCATCCTGAATCTAGGTGACACGGACACCCATGACTGTCCCAGCAGGTGACACGCATGGTCCCATGACAGCCAACCCCGATTCCCGAGCTGAGCCAGACCCCAGGTGAGTGGAGGCCAGCATGGAGCGTCCTGGGACTCGGTGCCCCCGTCCCAGGAGGAAGCCGAGGCATTCAGGGCCCCCGTGCTCCTGGGAGGAGCCTCGGACCACAGCAGGACTAGGGATGCCTGCGGAGGCTGGTGTGCGCTGAGCTTGGTGCCGGGCACAAGATGCCGGCAGAAAGGGCCCAGGGCTGACGACACAGCGCGGTGGCTGGCGGGTTCCAGCGCCCACACTCCTCCGCTGGCCCCCAGGGCCTGTCAGAGGGCTGAGGGGGCGGCTGGCCTGGCCACACAGCCCTAACGAGGGTCATTTTCTCCAACTGCAATAGTTTTTAGGGTGGTGCTCTGTTAATATGAACGTCCAGAGCCTCCCCCCGTGGGCCCACTGTGCCAGGTCATTCCTTACGGAGCAACAGCCCCCTAAGCTGCGAGGCCCGTGGTCTGCCCAGCCACTCACCGAGCAGTGCTCTGCTTGCTGCACCCGCACGCCCAGGATCCTCTCCGCCAGCAGCTTCAGAGACGGCCTTCCACTCTGGGGGATGGCATAGTGCGCTGGCAGAGGCCCTGCAGGCACCGCCACCCCCAGCCACACGCCACAGGCCACGGAGGCCCGCTGCCCGGGGCGTAGGGTGGGGTGGGGGGTGACCTGCAGCTCCGCCCTCCAGCCCGGGCTCCCCACGCCTCCCAGGGGCACCCTCTGCTGGGCTCCTCAGAGATGGGAGGTGGACAGAACCGGCCCTCCGCCAAAGGGAAAACAAAAACCTTTAACACGTCATCAGCCGCCAGGGACCAGAAGCAACAACTGTGTGACCCAGCAGAACAGAACCACCACGCAGGGGCTGCCGTACCTGCACCTGACGCTTGAAAGGCTTGTATTTCTGTGTGTCCCGAACCTTCTTCCTCGGATGATCAAGGAAGAGCACCTGGCAGGAAAGAGGGGCGGTCGTGTTCAGTTTGCAGCTGTAACTCCTTTCTTTTTGCAAGGAATCCCAACATAAGACACACGAATAAAACAGGGATTGAAGGGAATCTGAACTGGAAGAAAATCCTCCCGCCGACTGAAGATGCCCGACGGCAAGCACAGTAACAGAGACACTGAAACGGGCAGGGAGGCGCGGCCACACCAGCCAGCAGCCCGTCCACTCCTGCATCTGCGCCGGTGCTGCGGGGGCAGGACCAGGGACAGCGTGGCGGGACCGGGGACAGGCCGCAGCCGGCCTCTGGGTGGAAATGCTGCGACAGTGGGCAGAGGACCGGCTAGTTTCCAGTGGTTCAAGGTTTACTCTGAAGGCAGTGGAGGCCTTTGGCCATCACAGAGCAGCCCCTGAACCTCCGAGGACTCCAGGGTTCCCTGGACCACAGTTTGAACAGCCCAGCCAGGCAGGGCTGTCTCCTGTTCCGCCCGCCCCACAGCTCTCACCGGGACAGACCCTCCAGAAGCAGAGGCCTGAGGCCACACCCTCTGGGGCACCAGGAGTGGACCCTCCCAGCTCGCCTGCCGCCTGCTATGTCCACCACAGCAGCTGAGGAGGTGAGAGGGGCCCCAGCGGCCGAGGTGGAGGCAATGGCCGCCCGGACTGCTTCCCAACAGAAGGGCCCCGACCTCGCAGGAGCCCTGTTCACCGCGACGGGTGAAGGCTGCAGAGGCGGCGGCCTGGCTGTGTCCACGTGGAAGGTGCTAGAGCAGGGGCAGGGCCTAGCATTAGGTCCGGGTTCACTACAGAGCGAGAGCTCCACCATGGAAATGCCCGCGAGGCTCCGGGGACACAGGGAGCACTCAGTGTGTCTGACGCTGCTCCTGAGTGCTCCCACACAGGCACCTCCCCATCGCCCCCCCCCCCCCGCCCCCCCCGCAGGCAGGGTGCGGGCAGCGCACCTTTAAGTCGTTGTGCAGCGAGTGTCCCACGAGGATCCGGCCCCGCAGCATCTCGGCCACTTCCTTCTGAACAACTGCAAACGCTTCTCCTGAAACCGAACCAGACGCGACGGTAAAGCCCGGCCGTTGTCTGGTCAGACCTCAGGGCCGACAGGCTGGGTTCAGAGCCGGTCCAAGGACATGGGGAGCCACCTGAAGGCCACTCACCCCGGGGAGGGAAGACTCAGGACCCTGGCTACGGAAGGCTCCAGAAGAGGGACCGAGAGGAGTGTGAGCCCGCCCCGCCTGTCCTCTCTCAGCTCCCGGCTGGGAGTGACCCACCCCGCTGGAGGTGCTCCGGCCGGACCCCGCTGACCGCCGTCCTGTAGTCCGTCACCGGCTGGGTCGGCTTGATGTACTTGTCGTAGACACACTTCCCGTACTGGTTCACAATGGACACGCGGGCGGCGAGGCTCTCCTCCCCCGTGGGGCCCACGCCCACCATCTCGCAGTCCATGGCTAAGGCTTTCGTCAGGCTGAAGGGACCAGAGGCTCCAGTTTAACTCACACGGCAGGACCCCGGGATCGGCACCACCAATGACCAGCTCTGACCCTGGGCCAGGGGGCGCCCCCCCGAAGGGCCCCCCCCCCACCGCCCTGAGGCGCAGCCTCGTACCCACTGAAGGCCTGCTCCTTCACCAGCGCCGTGCTGCTCTCCCTCTCGCCCCGCTGCTTCCTCGCTATCTGGGCTGCCTCTGGGCCCATGGCCGCTTCGATATCCGCCGGGTCAACATCATCGAACCAGATGTCTCGTCTAAAAGGCAGAGGGGCAGGCTGACGTGTGTTGCGGAGACACCCTCACCGCGCTGGCCCGAGTGCCCAGCTGCTGCTGCTATTCTGATCACAGGACACTTTCGTCACTTTTCTGTTTAATTAGGAAATACGCTCATTACCCGAAATTTAGGAACCGCAAGTAAACATACAGTAGACAACAGAAACGTCAACCCTCCAGACCCCACGAGTGACGGCCCGCAGCCCGCAGCGCAGGGTGTGAGGGTCTGCCGGGTGGGACGTCTCAGGCTCCGTTTAAATGTCACTTCCCCAGGGACCTCTTGCTGACCCCCTCGTGGACCCGCTCCTCCCGGAGCAACCGACAGAATCACTGAAATCATTTCAGTTTACCGTGTCTCCCCCACTTGGCCTCAGCCTCAGCCTCAGCAGGAGGGCCCATGGCAGCCACTCTATTTCCAGGCAGCATGCCCGACGCACAATGACACAGGCCGGCCCTCAGACCGCTTCCCCACACCCCTCAGCAACTGTCCCAGCGACACACGGACAGCCCAGCTCACAAACACGCCCTTCCAGCTGGCCACTGACCCCTCGTCCTCCCCAGGTGGGTGACCATCACAGGGTCTGCTGAGTCACCATGGGGCGCTCAGCCGGCACTTCCCGTCTCACAGACCCCCTCCCGCCCAGACAACACTGATGACCGCCGGGAGGCCCAGGGGACAGCAAACCTTGCCCCAAACCACCCAACTAGCAAGATGCAGGAACCGGCTTCAAACTCGGTCTTCCCGCCTTCGACACTCATTCATTCCACGGGTCTTCCCCGGAGCCACCAAGTGCCCAGCTCCGCCCTGGGTCCCGGGGTACAGCAGCCATGAGCAGGCCCGGCCCTCATTCTGGGTGGGCCCCAGCCCCACCCCCTCAAGCAGACAGGCTCAGTGGCTAGGACTTTGTCCTTGGCGATGCCCACGACAGGCTGGGCGGCAGAGGAGGCGGTGCCCGTCACCGTGGGAGAGGCCGCCAGTACTTACTCGGTGGGCGGGGCTGGGGCCAAGGCTGCCGGCGCCTCGTTGGCTTTCCGCTTCTGATGTGTGAGACCCCCTCGTTTTGGAGAAACGTCATTTGTCCTTCTCTTGGCTGCTTTCTCCCTGTGCTCCGCTCCGCGGGCCTTGCCGGGCAGTGATGCTGGAGGAAGGGAGCGCACGGCCGCCTCCCCGCCTGCCTTTTCCGTCCCCGCCTCCTCTCTCTCGGCCTTTCTGTCCTGTCGGGCCATTTGGGGCTGCTTTTTGGAATCCCGCTGAGAGAGAGCAAGAGGCTTTTCTGGGGCCGGTGACTTCTGTTTCAACACCTGCAGTAAAGACACAATTCTAATGCGGACATCGCGCACAGAGGCTTTTCTGGGGCCGGTGACTTCTGTTCCAGCACCTACAGTAGACACAATTCTAATGCGGACATCGCGCACAGAGGCTGGAAGAACACGTGTGTGTACGTACACGTAGGAGACAGCAGAGGGGAGGGGAGAATGTATGAGCGGCCGCCTGGACCAGCACCTGCTAAGCCTGCCCACTGATGCCCAAAAGGCGCGGTGCAGCCCGACTCCCGGTCCGGCCCACTCGGCTGGGACCCTGGGGAAGGTAACCGGGCCCATTTCCTCGTCTGTAAATGGAGCTGATCACGGGGGTCTCCCTCAGTGTTGGCGGGACTTAGGGACACGCTGGGTCCCAGGCCGGCGCGTGCGCACTTGAGAGCTCGGCCCGGGGCAGCTGTCATCGCTGTCAGCCCCGCGCGGGGGCCCTCGGCGCCAGGTCCTAATGCTCGCCCGCCTGTGAGCTCGCAGCCCCCCAGCAGCCGCGTTTCCTGCGAATGAAGCTGCTCCCCGAGCTTTAATCTGCCTCCAAGGCGCCCCCGTCTCCCTCCTGCGGGTCGGGCACAGGCCCGCCCTCACCTCCTGCAGCGCCCTCCAGTTCTGGGAAAAGGCCTCCGGGGCCCTCGGGGGTCGCAGCGCGGCCGAGGGGTCGCCTCCCGGTCTCCCGCCTGCTTCTCGCGCTTTGCTTTTCCAGAATCTTTTCTTCTTTTTCTTCTTCCGTGGGAGCTGCTTGGCCAGCGCTGGCTCGGCCACGGCGTCGTGCGGGGCGCGCGCGGGGCCCAGCCCCTGGGCCTTCACCATCCCCGCCCTCCCCGCGCGGCCGCCCCGCGATGCGCCCGCCACGCGCAGGGCCGCGACAGCCGGGGGTGCCGGCCTCCCGCACCGGCGAGCGAATCCGGAAGCGCCCGCGTTCTCGCGACACGTGCGTCCCCACCCCCGGAAGTCCCGCTCTCTCGCGGCCGGCGGGAAGCCGCGCCCTCGCCTCGCGTTCCGCGCGGCCGGGAGCCGGCGGGTTCCTTCCCGCGCGGGCACGGGGTCGCCGCCCCAGCGAGCGGCGCTCGGTTCCGCGACGTGGGGTTGGGTCGGGGTAAGCCCGGGTCTCACGAGCCCCGGGACGGGGAGGAGACACGCGGCGCCGGAAGGGACCCGGGGGCCGCTGTCGGTGTGGCGCGCGGCGGGGCCGGCGGAGCGCGGGGCCGGCGGCCGCCAGGGGGCGCTGGGGGGCCGGGCGGGAGCGGCAGGGGGACCCGGGGTCCCAGAGCCTGGCTTCCCGGGACCCTGGCTGCAAAGGCGCTGCAGCCCCACCCGCCAATGACATGCAGCGGCGTAAGGGTTGTTGTGTATTTATCACTTTGTTTTTAGGTTAAAAACATTTCTCGTTGTCACTGTTAGTCCCCTCCCGAGGGCATGTTCCCGGTGGTTAGAGAGCTGGCAGGGCCCTGGGCGGTTTGACTCCGCGGGTAGAACCTGGGCCGTGGACTGAAGGTCCCGGGTTCGATTCTCCCCGTTGCTGGCTCCAACCCCCGCCCGGCGGCACGAGTGGGAGGCAACCAATGGATGTGTCCCGCTCCCATCCAAGTTTCTCTCTGTCTCTCCCCCTCCCACTCTCCCTGAAAATAAATGGGAAAATGTCCTGGGTGAGGATTAACAACAGCAGCAAAGGCACAAACCAGAGAGAGCGGGCGCACGGGCCTGGGCCATCACTTCCTAACGACCATAAGCCATGGCTAGCACCCCTGCCCGGCCCTGACAGGGTCCTGACAGCACAGATCAGCCTCCGCTTCCCTAACGTGTCCAGCGGGGTCCCCGTATCAGGGAAATACAGACACTAGATCAACAAGACGATTGGGCTCGCTGGCAGCTACAGCGAAGATGATAAAGTGAGGTTTGCCGTAGAGGCGGGCGGGAGGGGGCAGGTTGCCCAATAAAATGCAGGACGCCCTGCAAGTGGGTGCAATATTGGGGCACGCTTATACTAAAACAACATATGCCTGTAACATGTAAACACGTGTAAAACAACATGCATGTAACGGCTATCTGAAGCTCAGATCTAACTGGTCCCTGGGATGGGTCCTGCGGGCAGGCCTTTTTGGTGAGGTGACAGGGGAGCTGAAACGTGGGTGTGAGGCCCGGGGTCAGAGACCAGCCAAGCACTGGATGTACGGAGGGAGGGAGAGAAGGCCGGTGCGGCTGGAGCGCGGTGAGCGGGGGGAGGGTTGGGAGCAGGGGGACGGTAGGGCTTCAGAGGCCGCAGGAAGGAGTCTGGACCCTGTATCCCAAGGGCAAAGGTCGGCTGTTTTAAAGCCGGGGAGTGACGCAATCTGACCTGCGTCGTTGGAAGTCACTGCCGCTCTGTGCGGGAAATGGGGTGGGAGCGAGGGAGAGAGACAGCAGAGAGCAGGCCCAGGAGGAGGCTGGCGTAGGGCCACGTGTCCGTCTGCGTCTCCAGGAAGCGGTCACAGAGAGTTGGGGTGCACACATTAATGGGGGTGGGATGCCTGTGAAAGACAAAGGGGGAAGCAGCTGCGGGGGGCGGGGGGAGCCTCGGGCTGCCGTGCAGCTCTGACCCCTGAGCAAGGAGAGGGGTTTGGCCACAGTGGGTGAGGGGGACTCCTCCCTGGTACCCGAGGCCGAGGCCGAGGAGAGGGGGCTGCGCAGGCGGAAACTCACGGAGGCCCCTGGTCGCCAGCCGCTGGGTCGGAGGAGGTGTGAGGGCGTGAAACAGCGCTCCGGAGAGGACGAGAGCCTGCCCGGCAGGGGCGTGGACGGCCGGGGCTGGTGAGGCTGCATGGGTGATGCCACCCAGCCTGGCTCTGGGACTGCCCATCTGTGCAGGCCCACAGGTGCCAGCTGGGAAGGAGGCAGAGGGAGGGGTGTTGGAGCAGGCCTAGTGGGTGAGGAAGGGAGTGGGAGAGGAGAGGACAGCGGTCAGGTCACGGAGAGGAGGGTGTGAGCAGAGGAGAGTGACTTGTGTGAGCCTGAGCGCTGGTGAGAGCCTGCCCGCGGTCCCCCCAGGCTGCCCGCGGTCCCCCCAGGCCGCCAGCGGTCCCCGCAGGCTGTCCATGGCCACAGCGCGGACACCGGGGCCGGAGCTCCCTCCTCTGGTCTGGGCACCTGGGTCCAGCGCCATCTCAGGGTGCAGGGCCGGGTGGGGGCTCTGACCCAGGCCCAGGTTGCAGCAGGAGGCGCTCTCGAGGCTGCCCTGGGAGGAAGCGCCCAAGAGTAAACAGCCTGATGGTCCCGCCCCGCGGGTCTGTCACATCCCTCACCGACCAGACCAGCTTCCCGGCATCTCCCCACCAGCTGGCTTCGCTGAGGATGAGGGAGCTTCGCCCCCCGGGGACGTGCGCGTGGGGAGTCCTCACCTCTGCCTGCCTCCTCCTGGGCTGCTGGGGCCTCCCGGGCGTGCAGGTGGGTGAGTGGGCAGGAGCCCGGGACGGAGCTGCCAGGCGCCGACGCGGGGCCTGGGAGGGGTGGCTGCCTTGGCAGAGCGGGGTGTTCTTTCAGCTTCTGGGCTCGCTGGGCGGATCTGCGCCTGGGTCCCCCCCACTCCCCTCATGCCCAAGTCCCCTCTCTCGGTCTTGCTCTGGCCCCGCCCACTCCCTGGGGTCTCCCTCCCCTCACCATCCTTTCTCTCCCGCAGGGACTGCTTCAGGCTTCGGAGACCCAGGAGGTGACTTCCCACTCCGGCCCTGATGCTGCCTTCAGAGGTACTTGTCCTCCACTGCCCTGGCGAGGGGAGCTTCCCAGAGCCTGCGGGGTGTCTCACTATTGGGGGGATAAGATGTTGGTATCACCATTGAGTTGGGGGCTGGGATGTTGGTATCACCATTGAGTTGGGGGCTGGGATGTTGGTATCTCCATTGAGTTGGGGGCTGGGATGTTGGTGTCTCCATTGAGTTGGGGGCTGGGATGTTGGGATCACCATTGAGTTGAGGGGGATAAGATGTTGGTATCTCCATTGAGTTGGGGGCTGGGATTTGGTGTCTCCATTGCGTTGGGGGCTGGGATGTTGGTGTCTCCATTGAGTTGGGGGGCTGGGATGTTGGTGTCTCCATTGAGTTGGGGGCTGGGATGTTGGTATCTCCATTGAGTTGGGGGGCTGGGATGTTGGTGTCTCCATTGAGTTGGGGGCTGGGATGTTGGTGTCTCCATTGAGTTGGGGGCTGGGATGTTGGTGTCTCCATTGAGTTGGGGGCTGGGATGTTGGTGTCTCCATTGAGTTGGGGGCTGGGATGTTGGTATCTCCATTGAGTTGGGGGGCTGGGATGTTGGTGTCTCCATTGAGTTGGGGGCTGGGATTTGGTGTCTCCATTGAGTTGGGGGCTGGGATGTTGGTGTCTCCATTGAGTTGGGGGCTGGGATGTTGGGATCACCATTGAGTTGGGGGGCTGGGATGTTGGTGTCTCCATTGAGATGGGGGCTGGGATTTGGTGTCTCCATTGAGTTGGGGGCTGGGATGTTGGTATCTCCATTGAGTTAGGGGCTGGGATTTGGGGGCCCTGCTGGGGGAGGCAGAGCCGCAGCATGGCTTCTGTTCATGAACTCCGTTACTTCCTGTGAAGCCCCTAGAAGCTGGTCTGGGTGTTCTGGACGGATCGGGGCTCTGACCTCGGGGCTCTGCTCAGTGTCTCAGGGTACAGCCACTTGTTGGCTGGTCCCTTCCGCTCCTGGGCCTCCCGAGAGCTGACCGATTTCCAGGAACCCTCGTGGCTTCTGGCCGTGGATGTAAATATTTATGCTTCTGTGAGAAGCAGGGTAGGCGCTGGCCCCATCCCAGCCACAGCCTCCCCCCCCCCCCGTCCCCCCCAGCCTCGAGGGCCGGCCTGGATCCTCCAGGACCCGCTCCTGTCTGAGTAGGGCCCCTGGTGACTTTGATCCAAAGTCTGGTGGGGACCAGAGGCGGGGGGCTAGTGGCCACAGGAGAGAATTAGGGGGGTCCCCTTGTAGCGACTTCCCTGTGGTCAGAGACACACTGACCGAGGCCTGTGCTGCGCTGGGGGTGGGGTGGGAGGGGCGTCGGGGAGACCTCTGTCTCTGTAGGACCGCGGGGCTGTGCTGTCCTGGGCTTTGCTTGGTGATTCTGTTCTCCACTGTGTGTCCAGTGTGGGGTTTTGGGGGGACCAAAAGAACGTAAACGCCATCACTGGCTCCTGCCCGGGCCCCTCGCTGCTCCCGAAACGCGCGGTCACTGTGGGATCTCAGCCCTTCGGCTCCACCTGCCCCAATCTGTCCCGAGGCCCAGCAGCTCCTCTGCCGCTGGCTGCCCGGGCGCCGCGGCTCTGACAGTCACAGCATCCGTGACCGAGAGCCTGGGACCTCTCAGTCCCTGAGGGGTCAGAGGACACGATGTCCTCAACTGTTCGTGGGTGTCTGAGGCCAGGGCGGCTCCAGGAGGCTGGGCAGGGCTGTGAGGGGAGGGCACAGGGCAGGCCACTCACCCAGCTGTCACCGTGCCCAGCAGGCAGGCGCTCTCATGTCCCCCCCTCCCCCCATGGGGAAGCTGGGGCCGTGTGGAGAGCAGCCACAGCGTCTGGACAGGTTCAAGCCTCAGACTAATGAGAGGGCAGGTCCTCTCGTGGCAAAGCCACGTGCAAGTCCCAGCGTGGAGGGCAAAGCCCTCCCAGCACAATGGTGGCCAAAGCTGTGGCTGTGAGCTTGACGTTATGGTCCGAACCTGTGGCCCCAGGTGGCTGAGTGATGTGGGCTGCGGGAGGTGCAGCAAGTGCTGCCAGAACAAAGCTTGAGAGCGTTCAGGTGCATGCAATTGAGTAGATTCGAAACCCGTGAGAACGCTGTAAACACCCTGACCACGTCCGTACTTTGCCTCGTGCACTCTGGCTTGTAGTCTGTGGCGCTGTAGCTAGCTCTCCGTCAGAGAGGAGAGCGTCCTACCCATACCCAGCTTTCCTCTCTTGTCTGTCTGTCCTCAATGCTTCACCCCCCTCAAGCTCACCGATCCTGGCTGAGCTGGCGCGGCACAGGGCAGGGGGCGGGGCCCGCCCACTCCCTAAGCGTAGGTGACAGACAGGACTCTGCGTGTCTCCAAGCACAGGAGCACAGGGTGACGGGGAGGCGCCACCTGCTTTCTAGAACCTTCCATCTCAGTCCTGCCTGCCCCTCCCTGCCAGGCCGTCCTTCCTCTCGCCTCCGGAGACACGCTGCCGCGGGGGGCGTCCTGCACCTGGAGCTGCTGGTGGCCGTCGGCCCCGACGTGCACCAGGCTCACCAGGAGGACACGGAGCGCTACGTGCTGACCAACCTCAACATGGTGAGTGCCCCCCGGGCGGGCGCGGGGCTCTGCATGCCCCCCAGGTCCTCGGAGCCTGGGGACACTGTCCCCGGCAGGGCTATGGTGTCGGGGCTGGCTCATCTGGTTTGAGATCATGAATTGACTCTGGTGTAAATCTGAGCTGGGGTCACCCATGGGACTCAGGGCCTGGTAGGGAGAGAGGTGTCTCCTCTTTCCTTCTGCCCCCCTCACCGGGGAACCCCTCGCTGCTCCCTAGTGCACCCCACAGCCTCTTGCTCCTCGGGCCCCTTTGCCCAGGGGACCCTCAGGTTTGGCCTTTTGCCCAGTTCCCTGTGGGAATCTCAGCCAGTGCTGTATGACAGCCAGCGGCTGCCCCCCACCCGGGCTCTCAGTTCCTTTCCTGTAGGCACCCCCTCTGCCCGCCTCCCCTCCACTGGCTTCCAGGGAAAAGGTGGGGCAAGAGGCAGGACTCCCACCAACCGTTACCTGGGGGACACGGGGCAGCCTGGGTCCCACTGCATCTGCAGGGATGTGCGCCCGGTGCCTGCGAGCGGAGGGCGCACACGGACACGTGCACAGAGAGGGCTGTGCTCTGGGTGCAGGGCCGTTGCCACTCGGGAGGCCAATGCCAGCACGTAGCCGTCACCACGCGGCGCAATGAGAGCAGTCAGACGTGATGGAAGCCTAGGGGTCACACTCACCGTGGAAACAGCTCTGGCTAAAGGGTTCAGGGACATTAAGGACAGGAGTCTCGCGGACGGCTGACCCAGGCCTGCTGCGGGGGGCGGGGGGGGGGGGCGTGAGGTGCTGGCTGGCGCTGCCCCCTATAAGTTGCCCCCTAGAGCGTAGGGCACTTAGCACCCCTTGGTCCCCAGCCTCAGGCCGCACCTCCCCCCCCCCCCCCCCCCGCTGACCTGGCTCAGGGCTAGAATGAGCCGCTTAGGACACACAGTTCTGTCGGTCCCTGGGGAGCTGTGTGTTCAAGCTGTGGGCGCCTCCTGCTTCTCACCTGCGGAACCGTGGTCAGCGAGCCCAGCTCCCGGGCCAGTCCCGTGTTTTACGAGGACCGAGCACAGCTGGGCGGTGGGTGCCAGACTGGCTCCTGCCCAGAGGGTGGTCGTGGCCCTGCCATCCCCTCGTGCCAGCTGCGTGGTGCCCAAGTCCAGCAGCAGCCACGGAGGCGTATCCCCATTGGACAGATGAGGAAACCAAGGCTCTGAGGTTAGGTAGCAGGTAGGAAGCGAGGAGCCCGGGCCAGACGTGGGTCAGCCGAGGCCAGGGTCAGCCACGCCTCAGCAGACACGCTAGTGCAAGAACCAAGTACAGGTCAACCAGGGTCAGCATCTTGACAGGCGTGTGGCGGGGGCTGGGAACCCGGGGGCCTTCCCACGGTGGGCGGGGGGGGGGGGCAGGGGCCAGGAAAGGGCTCTCGGGGCATCATGCCACCTGGGCATGGGCAGGTCAAGCAAGCAGACGTGGAGAGAAGGCTGTTTCAGGAAGATGAGCGAGGATGAGGAAGGGCGGTGAATCTGCTGGGACAGAGCAGTGTTTGGATGGAATGTTCTAGACCAATGGTTCTCAACCTTCTGGCCCTTTAAATACAGTTCCTCATGTTGTGACCCAACCATACAGTTATTTTCGTGGCTACTTCATAACTGTCATGTTGCTACTGTGATGAATCGTAATGTAAATATCTGATATGCAGGATGGTCTTAGGTGACCCCTGTGAAAGGGTCGTTCGACCGCCAAAGGGGTCGCGACCCACAGGTTGAGAACAGCTGTTCTAGACCAGGGGTCCTCAAACTACGGCCCGCGGGCCCCGTGCGGCCGCCGAAAACATTTACCCGCCCACCGGGTGCTTTTGCCGCCGCCGCCTGTCCTGCTTAGCAGCAGACGCGTCCCGGGCCCGCAGTGCGCACGTGTGGAATGTCTGAGGGACAGGGAACTGGCCCCATTTAAAAAGTTGGAGGACCTCTGTTCTAGACTAATGACAGTTTTCCGAATGCAGTTGTTTCAGGTTTTTCCCTCTGTGTCGGTTGCTCTTCCTGAGCCATGAGCAGGGGTAGTGGGGGCCGGGGGGGGACCCAGAGCACGGCTGCCCGCCTCCCTGCTGCCTCCCAGCCCAAGGCCCAGCGCTCGGGGTGCGCCCACCCACCACGCTGAGGAGCACCCTCTCCAGGCCCGTCCCTGGGGGCGGCTCCCCACCCACGTGTGCTCTCCGTCTGCCCACCCACAGGCGTCGGAACTGCTGAGGGACCCGTCCCTGGGCGCCCAGTTCCGAGTGCACCTGGTGCGGATGGTCATCCTGACGCGGCCCCAGGTGGGTGCCGGGCCCAGTGCCCCTGCAGACCCGTCCTGTCCGCCCCGCCCCTCCCTGCTGCCCAGCGCCCCTGCAGACCCGTCCTGTCCTCTCCGCCCCTCCCTGCTGCCCAGCGCCCCTGCAGACCCGTCCTGTCCTCTCCGCCCCTCCCTGCTGCCCAGCGCCCCTGCAGACCCGTCCTGTCCGCCCCGCCCCTCCCTGCTGCCCAGTACCTCTGGAGACCTGTCCTGTCCTCTCCGCCCCTCCCTGCTGCCCAGCGCCCCTGCAGACCGTCCTGTCCTCTCCGCCCCTCCCTGCTGCCCAGCGCCCCTGCAGACCCGTCCTGTCCTCTCCGCCCCTCCCTGCTGCCCAGCACCTCTGCAGACCTGTCCTGTCCTCTCCGCCCTTCCCTGCTGCCCAGCGCCCCTGCAGACCAGTCCTGTCCTCTCCGCCCCTCCCTGCTGCCCAGCGCCCCTGCAGGCCCGTCCTGTCCTCTCCGCCCCTCCCTGCTGCCCAGCGCCCCTGCAGGCCCGTCCTGTCCTCTCCGCCCCTCCCTGCTGCCCAGCGCCCCTGCAGGCCCGTCCTGTCCTCTCCGCCCCTCCCTGCTGCCCAGCGCCCCTGCAGACCGTCCTGTCCTCTCCGCCCCGCCCTGCTGCCCAGCGCCTGGGTGCCGGCGGGGCTTCCAGGCCACCCGCCCGGGCCCCCGCGCGCCCGCACCTGTGCCTGCCGCGGACAGTGACAGGCCGTGCGGGCCGAGATGCCTGTGGGTGGGCCCAGTAACCGCGGGCTCCCCCACTGCTGCCCAGGACGCCCCACAGCTCACAGCCAACATCACCGCGTCACTGCTGAGCGTCTGCGAGTGGAGCAGGACGGTCAACCCCCCGGACGACGCGGACCCCGCGCACGCCGACCTGGTCCTCTACGTCACCAGGTAGCCCGCCTCTGGGCGCTGCTCCCGCACAGGCCCGCCTCTGGGCGCTGCTCCCGCACAGGCCCACCTCTGGGCGCTGCTCCCGCACAGGCCCGCCTCTGGGCGCTGCTCCCGCACAGGCCCGCCTCTGGGCGCTGCTCCCCGTGCAGGCCCGCCTCTGGGCGCTGCTCCCGCACAGGCCCGCCTCTGGGCGCTGCTCCCCGTGCAGGCCCGCCTCTGGGCGCTGCTCCCCGTGCAGGCCCGCCTCTGGGCGCTGCTCCCCGTGCAGGCCCGCCTCTGGGCGCTGCTCCCGCACAGGCCCGCCTCTGGGCGCTGCTCCCGCACAGGCCCGCCTCTGGGCGCTGCTCCCGCACAGGCCCGCCTCTGGGCGCTGCTCCCGCACAGGCCCGCCTCTGGGCGCTGCTCCCGCACAGGCCCGGGGCGGCGGGCATCTCAGCGGGTTTGCAGAGGCGCTGGGCCCCACGTGTGTCTATTCTGTTCCCAAGGTTTGACCTGGAGCTGCCCGATGGCAACCGGCAGGTTCGGGGGGTCACCCAGCTGGGGGGCGCCTGCTCCTCCTCGTGGAGCTGCCTCATCACTGAAGATACCGGCTTCGACCTGGGGGTCACCATTGCCCACGAGGTCGGGCACAGGTATGTGGCCCCACAGCGGCCCCCACGGTCAGGCCAAGGAGCTGACCCGGGCCCCCAGGAGGGGAGGTGGAGGCTGGCAGGGAGCCCTGAACGCGGGAAGGAGCCTGTGCCCTTGACCCCCGTGGACCAGGGAGGGGGGGCAGGGGCTGGGAAACTGGATACTTCATGATTACTGAGTAACTAAAGGAGATTTAAAAAAAACACAAGCTAAATAGACCTAGCAATTAGAAACGGAGGTTTATTGGAAATTCAGGTAAAGAAAAACTAAGCTGTAAAAATTACCCCAACCCCACCACCTAGAGATAGCATTTGTTCGTAGTTAATATTTAACTTTAGTCTTTAATTTACACACACAGTTTTTTATTTGCAAAATTAGGATTATACTGTATATTGGTTTGGTACCAGCTTCTCTTTTTAAATCCTCACCTGAAGGTATGTTTTTATTGATTTGTAGAGAGGAAGGGAGAGAGAGAGAAACACTGATGTGAGAGAAACATCGATCGGTTGCCTCCTGTACACGCCTCAACCCGGGATTGAACCTGCAACCTAAGTATGTGCCCTGACCGGGAATCGAACCCAAAACCTCTTGGTGTGCGGGACACGCTCCAACCAGGGAGCCGCCGCACACAGCTGTTACCTGCTTTTTCATGCAACAGTGTACTTCTCCCGACATGCCTCCAGGTCTTTTAAAATGTCTTGTGCGCCATCACTTAGGTAATTGGTCCCGTTTGGATATTCAGGTTGTTTCCAGGTTTACCCGCTTGTGAACATGACCCGTCTTGTGGGCCAATCTCTGCTCCTCCCGACATCACCGACCTGGGTGGGGTGGGGGGTCTTTCCTTGCTGACTTTCAGTCCTTTTTTTTTTTAAGGGGAGAATGATGATTTTTATTTTTATTTTTTAAAAATATATTTCATTGATTTTTTACAGAGAGGAAGGGAGAGGGATAGAGAGTTAGAAACATCGATCAGCTGCCTCCTGCACACCCCCTACTAGGGATGTGCCTGCAGCCAAGGTACATGCCCTTGACCGGAATCGAACCTGGGACTCTTGAGTCCGCAGGCCATCACTCTATCCACTGAGCCAAACCGGTTAGGGCTGACTTTCAGTCCTTTAAAATGAAAGGAAGTAGTGCTGAGATTCCTCCGGTAAAAGATGAGTCTATTCTCTTCCTTGCTCGCCTGCCCCCCTTCAGCCCCTCTGAGGGCTTCTGCGGACCCCCCCATCCCCATTGCTGTGGGCGACCCAGGCCCCCAGAGGCTGGAGCTGTCCCCCCCCCCCCCCCACACACACAACAGCTCGGTGTCCTCCCTGCATCTTCACCTCCTTCCCCATCAGCCCCCCCCCCCCCTTGTTTGGAGGGAAGGGGTGTGGAACGCTGCCTCCCGCCGGGAGAGGAAGGCTGGTCAGAGGTCCGCACACCCTCTGGGACGTTCTATTGACTCTCACTGCACAGCCTGCATTTGACAGCCAGCCCCCCGGTCAAGAACCTGATGGCGGGGGGCGCCCAGGGCCCTGGGTCCCGTCCTCCCCAGGCTTCTAACACCCGGGTTGGTTCTCTACCGCCTCCTGATATTGGTCAACCAGCAAGGGCAGGCTTGGCGGGAAACGGAGGCAGGGCGGCCACGTGACTCGCTTCCCTGGGGAGTTAGCTGGTGGCAGGGCCAGGGGGCCCTACTGGGCAGGACGGGACCCTGCCCGCCGGGCCGGGCCGCTCTCAGCGCCGCCTCCGCCTCCTCGCAGCTTCGGCCTGGAGCACGACGGCGCACCCGGCAGCGGCAGCGGGTGCGGGCCCCACGGCCACGTGATGGGGACTGACGGCGCCGCGCCCACCCCAGGGGGCCTCGCATGGTCCCCCTGCAGCCGCCGGCAGCTGCTGCACCTGCTCAGGTAGCGCACCCCTCCATCCTCCGCCACCCCATTCCTGCGCGACCCTGCAGTTCTCCCCATCGCCCCATCCCTGCGCGCACCCGCCTCTCGGTCCCCTCCCCTCCCCGAGTCCAACCTGCACCTGCCTCCCCTGCTCTGATCCCCTGCCTGCTCCCCCTCCATGAGCCCTCCGCAGGCCCCCTCCATGATCCCCCGCCTGCTCCCCCTCCATGAGCCCTCCGCAGCCCCCCCTCTGCTCTCACGGCCTCTACCGCGCTTAGAGCTGAGCCTTGTCCCAGCCCCGCCTCCGCTCATGGTGGGGAGCAGGGGCTGAGAACTGTCCCCCCACCTGAGCCCCCCCTCTGTCCCACCCCACCCGGGGCCTGAGCCAGGGGTCTTGTCACAGCGAAGGACGGGCGCGCTGCGTGTGGGACCCGCCGGGTCCGCAGTCCGGGCCTGCGGGGCGCCCTCCCCAGGCCCACCCAGGTCTCTACTACGGCGCGGACGAGCAGTGCCGCGTGGCCTTCGGGCCTTCCGCCGTGGCCTGCACCTTCACCCCGGGGAGCCTGGTGAGTCTGGCAGCGCTGCGCCCAGCTTCCCCTCCCAGGGCTCTCCCCTCCTCCCGGGGTCTCCTCCCCCTCCCGGGGTCTCCTCCGCCTCCGGGGGCTCCTCCCCCTCCCAGGGCTCTCCCCGCCTCCGCCTCCGGGGGCTCCTCCCCCTCCCAGGGCTCCTCCGCCGCTCCTGGGGCTCCTCCCCCTCCCAGGGCTCTCCCCCCCTCCCGGGGCTCCTCTCCCTTCCAGGGCTCCTCCGCCCACCCCAGCAGCTCCCTCCGCCCGGCTCAGGCCCCAGTGTGCACAGTGGGCGCCCTGCGCCAGACTGTCTTAATTTTGGGGCAAGGACGCCACATTTTCGTTGAGAGGGGGCCCCACCATCACAGAGCCAGCCTGGCAGGGCCTGAGCCCATGGACTTGGATCCTAAGTAGGCAGGACCAAGGGCTGCCAGCCCAGTGGAGCTGGAGGGCCTGCCAGAGGAGGGGGTCCCGCCGAACCCCACAGTGCGAGCGCGGTGGCAGGAGGCGGGGTGAGGGCAGCTCCCAGACAGACTTCCTCCCAGGGCTGACTGGCCGCGGTGGCCCTTCCTCCTTAGAAAACACTGAGGGTGATCTTAGTGCCATAAAGCGCGTGCGCCCTGCGTGCTGGTGTGAACGCGGACAGACGATGGGACAGGATGGAACCTCATCTCTGACCTGAGAGCTTATGTTTTTTCTTCTGATTTTAAAAGAAAGGAAAACATTTTCACGGCCACTGTCCCTCCTCCCGCCGCCAGGGCCACAGGGCGTGTGGCTGTCCCTGCCCCGCTGCCGAGAGGACAGTGAGGCTGGGCACGGACCTGACCGGCCCCGCGGCCGGTGACGCCACCTGTGTCTCCTCAGGACGCGTGCCAGGCGCTCTCCTGCCACACAGACCCCCTGGACCTCAGCAGCTGCAGCCGCCTCCTCTTCCCGCTCCTGGACGGGACCGAGTGCGGCCCCCAGAAGGTCAGCAGGAGCGAGGGAGGCGGGAGAGCGAGTGTGAGCGTGTGTGCATGAGCATGAGTGTGTGAGTGTGTGCGTGCATGAGCATGAGTGTGTGTGAGCGTGTGCGTGCATGAGCATGAGTGTGTGAGTGTGTGCGTGCATGAGCATGAGAGTGTGTGAGCGTGTGCGTGCATGAGCATGAGTGTGTGTGAGCGTGTGCGTGCATGAGCATGAGTGTGTGAGTGTGTGCGTGCATGAGCATGGTGTGAGTGTGTGCGTGTGCGTGCATGAGCATGAGTGTGTGAGTGTGTGCGTGCATGAGCATGGTGTGAGCGTGTGCATGCATGAGCATGAGTGTGTGAGCGTGTGCGTGCATGAGCATGGTGTGAGTGTGTGCGTGCATGAGCATGAGTGTGTGTGAGCGTGTGCGTGCATGAGCATGGTGTGAGTGTGTGCGTGCATGAGCATGAGTGTGTGTGAGCGTGTGCGTGCATGAGCATGGTGTGAGTGTGTGCGTGCATGAGCATGAGTGTGTGTGAGCGTGTGCGTGCATGAGCATGAGTGTGTGTGAGTGTGTGCGTGCATGAGCATGAGTGTGTGAGTGTGTGCGTGCATGAGCATGAGTGTGTGTGAGCGTGTGCGTGCATGAGCATGAGTGTGTGTGAGCGTGTGCGTGCATGAGCATGAGTGTGTGTGAGTGTGTGCGTGCATGAGCATGAGTGTGTGAGTGTGTGCGTGCATGAGCATGAGTGTGTGTGAGTGTGTGCGTGCATGAGCATGAGTGTGTGTGAGCGTGTGCGTGCATGAGCATGAGTGTGTGTGAGCGTGTGCGTGCATGAGCATGAGTGTGTGTGAGCGTGTGCGTGCATGAGCATGAGTGTGTGTGAGCGTGTGCGTGCATGAGCATGAGTGTGTGAGCGTGTGCGTGCATGAGCATGAGTGTGTGTGAGCGTGTGCATGCATGAGCATGAGTGTGTGAGCGTGTGCGTGCATGAGCATGGTGTGAGTGTGTGCGTGCATGAGCATGAGTGTGTGTGAGCGTGTGCGTGCATGAGCATGGTGTGAGTGTGTGCGTGCATGAGCATGAGTGTGTGTGAGCGTGTGCGTGCATGAGCATGAGTGTGTGAGTGTGTGCGTGCATGAGCATGAGTGTGTGTGAGCGTGTGCGTGCATGAGCATGAGTGTGTGTGAGCGTGTGCGTGCATGAGCATGAGTGTGTGAGTGTGTGCGTGCATGAGCATGAGTGTGTGTGAGCGTGTGCGTGCATGAGCATGAGTGTGTGAGCGTGTGCGTGCATGAGCATGAGTGTGTGTGAGTGTGTGCGTGCATGAGCATGAGTGTGTGAGCGTGTGCGTGCATGAGCATGGTGTGAGTGTGTGCGTGCATGAGCATGAGTGTGTGTGTGTGTGTGCGTGCATGAGCCTGAGTGTGTGTGAGCGTGTGCGTGCATGAGCATGAGTGTGTGTGAGCGTGTGCGTGCATGAGCATGAGTGTGTGTGAGCGTGTGCGTGAATGAGCATGAGTGTGTGTGTGTGCGTGCATGAGCATGAGTGTGTGTGAGCGTGTGCGTGCATGAGCATGAGTGTGTGAGCGTGTGCGTGCATGAGCATGAGTGTGTGTGAGCGTGTGCGTGCATGAGCATGAGTGTGTGAGTGTGTGCGTGCATGAGCATGAGTGTGTGAGCGTGTGCGTGCATGAGCATGAGTGTGTGAGCGTGTGCGTGCATGAGCATGAGTGTGTGAGCGTGTGCGTGCATGAGCATGAGTGTGTGTGAGCGTGTGCGTGCATGAGCATGAGTGTGTGAGCGTGTGCGTGCATGAGCATGAGTGTGTGAGTGTGTGCGTGCATGAGCATGAGTGTGTGTGAGTGTGTGCGTGCATGAGCATGAGTGTGTGTGAGCGTGTGCGTGCATGAGCATGAGTGTGTGAGTGTGTGCGTGCATGAGCATGAGTGTGTGTGAGCGTGTGCGTGCATGAGCATGAGTGTGTGTGAGCGTGTGCGTGCATGAGCATGAGTGTGTGAGTGTGTGCGTGCATGAGCATGAGTGTGTGTGTGTGTGTGCGTGCATGAGCATGAGTGTGTGTGAGCGTGTGCGTGCATGAGCATGAGTGTGTGTGAGCGTGTGCGTGCATGAGCATGAGTGTGTGTGAGCGTGTGCGTGCATGAGCATGAGTGTGTGAGTGTGTGCGTGCATGAGCATGAGTGTGTGTGAGCGTGTGCGTGCATGAGCATGAGTGTGTGAGCGTGTGCGTGCATGAGCATGAGTGTGTGTGAGCGTGTGCGTGCATGAGCATGAGTGTGTGAGTGTGTGCGTGCATGAGCATGAGTGTGTGAGCGTGTGCGTGCATGAGCATGAGTGTGTGAGCGTGTGCGTGCATGAGCATGAGTGTGTGTGAGCGTGTGCGTGCATGAGCATGAGTGTGTGAGCGTGTGCGTGCATGAGCATGGTGTGAGTGTGTGCGTGCATGAGCATGAGTGTGTGTGAGTGTGTGCGTGCATGAGCATGAGTGTGTGTGAGCGTGTGCGTGCATGAGCATGAGTGTGTGAGCGTGTGCGTGCATGAGCATGAGTGTGTGTGAGCGTGTGCGTGCATGAGCATGAGTGTGTGAGTGTGTGCGTGCATGAGCATGAGTGTGTGAGCGTGTGCGTGCATGAGCATGAGTGTGTGAGCGTGTGCGTGCATGAGCATGAGTGTGTGTGAGCGTGTGCGTGCATGAGCATGAGTGTGTGAGCGTGTGCGTGCATGAGCATGGTGTGAGTGTGTGCGTGCATGAGCATGAGTGTGTGTGAGTGTGTGCGTGCATGAGCATGAGTGTGTGTGAGCGTGTGCGTGCATGAGCATGAGTGTGTGTGAGCGTGTGCGTGCATGAGCATGAGTGTGTGTGAGCGTGTGCGTGCATGAGCATGAGTGTGTGAGTGTGTGCGTGCATGAGCATGAGTGTGTGAGAGTGTGCGTGCATGAGCATGAGTGTGTGAGCGTGTGCGTGCATGAGCATGAGTGTGTGTGAGCGTGTGCGTGCATGAGCATGAGTGTGTGAGTGTGTGCGTGCATGAGCATGAGTGTGTGAGCGTGTGCGTGCATGAGCATGAGTGTGTGAGCGTGTGCGTGCATGAGCATGGTGTGAGTGTGTGCGTGCATGAGCATGAGTGTGTGTGAGCGTGTGCGTGCATGAGCATGAGTGTGTGTGAGCGTGTGCGTGCATGAGCATGAGTGTGTGAGTGTGTGCGTGCATGAGCATGAGTGTGTGTGAGCGTGTGCGTGCATGAGCATGAGTGTGTGTGAGCGTGTGCGTGCATGAGCATGAGTGTGTGAGTGTGTGCGTGCATGAGCATGAGTGTGTGAGCGTGTGCGTGCATGAGCATGAGTGTGTGAGCGTGTGCGTGCATGAGCATGAGTGTGTGTGAGCGTGTGCGTGCATGAGCATGAGTGTGTGAGTGTGTGCGTGCATGAGCATGAGTGTGTGTGAGAGTGTGAGTGAATGAGAATGAGTGTGTGTGTGTGCGTGAATGAGCATGAGTGTGTGTGAGCGTGTGCGTGCATGAGCATGAGTGTGTGTGTGTGCGTGCATGAGCATGAGTGTGTGTGAGCGTGTGCGTGCATGAGCATGAGTGTGTGTGTGTGCGTGCATGAGCATGAGTGTGTGAGCGTGTGCGTGCATGAGCATGGTGTGAGTGTGTGCGTGCATGAGCATGAGTGTGTGAGCGTGTGTGTGCATGAGCATGAGTGTGTGTGAGCGTGTGCGTGCATGAGCATGAGTGTGTGTGAGCGTGTGCGTGCATGAGCATGAGTGTGTGAGCGTGTGCGTGCATGAGCATGAGTGTGTGTGAGTGTGTGCGTGCATGAGCATGAGTGTGTGTGAGCGTGTGCGTGCATGAGCATGAGTGTGTGAGTGTGTGCGTGCATGAGCATGAGTGTGTGTGAGCGTGTGCGTGCATGAGCATGGTGTGAGTGTGTGCGTGGATGAGGATGAGTGTGTGAGCGTGTGCGTGCATGAGCATGAGTGTGTGTGAGCGTGTGCGTGCATGAGCATGAGTGTGTGAGTGTGTGCGTGCATGAGCATGAGTGTGTGTGAGCGTGTGCGTGCATGAGCATGAGTGTGTGAGCGTGTGCGTGCATGAGCATGAGTGTGTGTGAGCGTGTGCGTGCATGAGCATGAGTGTGTGTGAGCGTGTGCGTGCATGAGCATGAGTGTGTGTGTGCGTGCATGAGCATGAGTGTGTGTGAGCGTGTGCGTGCATGAGCATGAGTGTGTGTGTGTGCGTGCATGAGCATGAGTGTGTGAGCGTGTGCGTGCATGAGCATGAGTGTGTGAGCGTGTGCGTGCATGAGCATGAGTGTGTGAGCGTGTGCGTGCATGAGCATGAGTGTGTGAGCGTGTGCGTGCATGAGCATGAGTGTGTGAGTGTGTACGTGCATGAGCATGGTGTGAGTGTGTGCGTGCATGAGCATGAGTGTGTGAGCGTGTGCGTGCATGAGCATGAGTGTGTGTGAGCGTGTGCGTGCATGAGCATGAGTGTGTGTGTGCGTGTGCGTGCATGAGCATGAGTGTGTGAGTGTGTGCGTGCATGAGCATGAGTGTGTGAGCGTGTGCGTGCATGAGCATGAGTGTGTGTGAGCGTGTGCGTGCATGAGCATGAGTGTGTGAGCGTGTGCGTGCATGAGCATGAGTGTGTGAGCGTGTGCGTGCATGAGCATGAGTGTGTGTGAGCATGTGCGTGCATGAGCATGAGTGTGTGTGAGCGTGTGCGTGCATGAGCATGAGTGTGTGTGAGTGTGTGCGTGCATGAGCATGGTGTGAGTGTGTGCGTGCATGAGCATGAGTGTGTGAGCGTGTGCGTGCATGAGCATGAGTGTGTGTGAGCGTGTGCGTGCATGAGCATGGTGTGAGTGTGTGCGTGCATGAGCATGAGTGTGTGTGAGCGTGTGCGTGCATGAGCATGGTGTGAGTGTGTGCATGCATGAGCATGAGTGTGTGTGAGCGTGTGCGTGCATGAGCATGAGTGTGTGTGAGCGTGTGCGTGCATGAGCATGAGTGTGTGCATGCGTGTGTGAGTGTGGATGTGCTCACACATGCTTGCGCAGGCCACCTGCAGCCTGGCAGCCCTTATTCCTGGGGCAGGAGACAGGGCGCCAGGGCGAGGGCCCTGGAGCTGTGCTTGGTGCCTGTGGGTGTGGGTGTGGGTGTGGGTGTGGTGCCCGTGGGGCGGCAGATTGGCTGTCGTTCCTTGCAGTGGTGCTCCAAGGGCCGCTGCCGCTCCCTGGCAGAGCTGACCTCCTTGGAGGCGGTGCACGGGCACTGGTCAGCTTGGGGTCCCCCCAGTCCTTGCTCCCGCTCCTGCGGAGGAGGCGTGGTCACCAGGAGGCGGCAGTGCAACAACCCCAGGTGCGGGATGGAAGGGGCCGGGGGGGGGGGGGTGGGGGGGGTGGGCGGGGGCTGCACTTGCCCTGGTTGGGGTCTGTGGGTCACCTCTCACCACTGTCTCCGGGCGTTTTCAGACCTGCCTTTGGGGGGCGTGCTTGCACAGGTGCTGACCTTCAGGCCGAGATGTGCAACACCCAGGTAGGCCGGCTTCCCGGGCAGGGCCCCAGGGGGCCAGGGCGGCTGGGGTGTGTGGCTCACAGCAGAAATACTGCATGATCTCTGAGGAGGCTCCAAACTGCACCCCCAGCAGCCGGCCCCGCTGGTGCCCACGGCAGGTGTGGGGGCTCCACACGCGCTCGGCACTTCCTGTCCAGGTTTGGTTTTATTTTTTAATCCTCGCCGGAGGATATGTTTTTATTGATTTTAGAGCGAGGAAGGAAGAGAGAAGAGAAACATCGATGTGAGAGAAACACTGATCAGTTGCCTCCCATACACGCCCCGACTTGGGGGTTGAACTCAACACCTGGGCATGTGCCCTGACGGGGAATCACATGCATCATTTTCCGGGGTGTGGAATGGCGCGCCAACCAACTGAGCCACCGGTCAGGGCCGGCTGTCCAGGTTTTGGTCACGGCCATCACAGCGGGTGTGAAGCAGGGACTGATCTCTTTGATGTTAAGGTCTGAGAGCTGCCCTCCCACCTTCTCCTGGCGGCCACTGGGGGCCAGACCTGCAGGGAGCCCTCACCTGGGCCCGAGGTGGGGGAGGGGGTGTGGGGGCAGCTGAGGGCTGTGTCCCGCTCAACCGGTCCACTCCGCCGGCCGGTCCGCTCTGAGCCTTTTCTCTCCGACGCCTCCCGTCGAGGCTCTTGGTGAAGCCTTCCCTGGCCTTTTCTGACACGGCCTCTAGAGGCTGCCTGTGAATGGCCCAGACCCTGACCTCTGCGGATCGGGCCCTGGGCCTGAGCGGTGTTCTTTTCCCGCTCCCTCTGCCCCGTGTCCTCACAAATGCTCCTGGAATTCCCCATCGGCAGAAAAAGGCTCCTGTCACCCCCATTTTACAGAGCGGGGAACAGGTGCAGCCAGGAGCCAGGCTCAAACCCTCCTCATGGCCTCACACTCAGGGTGCCTCCCTGTCCCCAGGTGCAAGGGCCCCCAGCCCTGGGCCACCTGCCCTAGCCCCCAAGCCTGGGACCCCCTGCCCTGAGCCCCCCTGCCCTGAGCCCCCCTGCCCTAGGCCCCCTGCCCTGGGCCCCCTGCCCTAGCCCCCAAGCCCGGGATCCCTTGCCCTGAGCCCCCCTGCCCTGGGCCCCCTGCCCTAGCCCCCAAGCCCGGGACCCTGCCCAAACCCCCACCCCAGCCTCCATGCCTGTCCCCTGCCCTATCTGGCAGGCCTGCGAGACCACCCAGCTGGCGTTCATGGCTGAGCAGTGTGCGGAGACCGAGGGGCGGCCGCTGGGCCTTTCCCCAGGCAATGCCTCCTCCTACCGCTGGGGCCCAGCTGTGCCTCACAGTCAAGGTGGGGCCCGGGGCTGCCCGGGGAGCGGTGTGGGCGGGAGAACCACGGCCACCATGGCTCCCCGCGGTGGACAGCAGGCGCAGGCTGTGCATCAGTGCAGGGAGCGTCCTGGCTCGGCCCTGGGAGGGGTCTCCTGCGAGTCCTGGCTCCCAGCTCAGCTGCTGGGGGCACAGTGAGGTGTGTGTGTGTGTGTGGGGGGGCGCCGGGTGTGCCCTCGACTCCTGGCTCAGCTGCACGTGTTGCCTGCTGGTTGCTAGGCCGCCTCGGGAGGAACATACACCCTGGCCCATGAGCAGCGGGTGAAGCGGTGGGGCTGGCAGGGCGAGGGCGCCTGGAGCCTGCTTCCCGGGTCACCGCCCTCCCTGCCCCCACCCCGCCCCTGCATCAGCATTCCTGTCCCTCTGCCTCCCCAGGGGACGCTCTGTGCAGACACATGTGCCGGGCCATCGGAGAGAGCTTCATCATGCGGCGTGGGGACAGCTTCCGGGACGGCACCCGGTGTGTGCCAAGCGGCCCGCGGGAGGACGGGACCCTCAGCCTGTGCGTGTCGGGCAGCTGCAGGGTAGGCGTGTGCAGGCGGCGGGCGCCTCTCCGTCCCCTGTGGCCCCCGGGCCTGTCCCAGCAAAGCCGAACACGGCCTCCCGGGCGAGGCCAGTCGGGGCGGGCCCCTGAAGCAGCAGCCGCCTCGCGGGATGAGGAGGGGACTCGGGGCGACCTTGGGGTCAGCAGGGTTGAGAGCTGCGCTGCGAACTGGGGCGGCCGTTTAAGCTCGTCTCCGGAAGGGGCCTCAGATGCTCTGTACGCAGCCCCGTTTGTCATGTGACTCTGAGAGCCAGTGGGGCTGCCCCTCCAGTGACACGCAGCCCGGGCGCCCCTGCCACCCCCTTTGTGCAGACGTTCGGCTGTGACGGCAGGATGGACTCCCGGCAGGTGCCGGACGAGTGCCAGGTGTGTGGAGGGGACAACAGCACGTGCAGCCCGCAGAGCGGCTCTTTCATGGGCGGAAGAGCCCGAGGTAGGGGCCGGCCCCCCGCCCCCGAGAAGCCCCGGCAGCCCAGGCGGGGGCAGGCAGGGTGGGGACCCACACGTTGGCTCCGCCCTGGAGCCTCCACCGCCCACTGTGCCAGACGTTAGGAATCTGCTGTGGTTTGCAAAGCCATTGCTTAGAGCAGCGGTTCTCAACCTGTGGGTCGCGAGCCCTTTGGCGGTCGAACGACCCTTTCACGGCGGTCGCCTAAGACCATCCTGCATATCAGATATTTACATGATGATTCATCACAGTAGCAACATGACAGGTATGAAGTAGCAACGAAAATACTTTTATGGTTGGGTCACAGCATGAGGAGCTGTATTTAAAGGGCCAGAAGGTTGAGAACCACTGGGCTAGAGGGTCAGTGGAGGACTGATTCCACCTCCCTCTGGCAGGTCCCACCCCTCCCCCCTCCCGGGCGGCTCCCCCACAGGTGGCCCTCCACCCGCCCGATTGCCCGCCAAGGCCTGCGCCTGCCTGGGGCGCCCGCAGTGAGGCTGGCGCTGTGGGGCCTGTTCTTGGTGCCGAACCCGCCCCTGGCCTGCGGTGGGGCGGGGTCTCAGCCCTCTGCTCCCTCCTAGAGTACGTCACGTTCCTGACGCTGACTCCCAACCTGACCAGGGTGCACATCGCCAACCACAGGCCTCTCTTCACACACCTGGGTGAGTTGGCGGAGGGCTCACCAGAATTCGCCCAACCTCGAAGGTGGAGGGCACGGTCCCCAAGATGCCCGCACTGCTGACGCCAACGTAGAGGTCGGGGTTCCCCAAACCACCACCAGATTGGACAGCTCACTGGGACCCCCAGACTCAGCTGTTAGGGTCACGGTGGAAACGGGGAAGGACAGAGTAAACCAGCCAGAGGAGACGCCAGGGCAGAGTCGGGGCTCTGGGCCAGCGTCCAGCTGGTGGGCATGGAGTATTGCCCACCCAGGCTCCCTGCCCGTTTCTACTGGGGCGTCGTTATGTAGGCCTGATCGGTATTGACTGATGGATCAATTGAGCGCTCACATGAATGGCCTGTCTCCAGGCTGACTCAGGCTCTGTGACCCAAGGCCCCGGAACCACGTGTTTGGTCTTTGGTGGGCCAGGCCCCTCCTTAAAGACTCCCCCCGGCTGACTAGGCCCCCTCCCTGTTATTGGGCAAGGCCAACTTCTTTACTCCCCAGTCTCCCTGGGGCTGTGTGTCCAGGGTAGCCCACACCTGGGAACCCAGAGCGGGGGCCTTTGAACCCAGATTGGGGCCCTACCAGGGTCCCTGAGCTCCTGAACCGGCCCGTAGAGCTCGCGTGGGTGTGCGTGGTGGGGAGCAGGCCCTGGTGCTCCCCAGGTTCTGGAGGAGGCGCGGAGTTGACGCTGCGAGGAAGCCTGGGGCAGCCCCGGTGTGCACCTGGAGGGGTGCCTGCAGAGACGCGGGGGACCCGCTCCTGGGGCTGGGGACCCGGAGGAGGACGGTTGCAGGTGTGGCCACGGAGACGACAACCTGTTGGCCGATTCCTTAAACCTGGGCCTCCTCTGTGAAAGGGTGGTGCCCCCTCCTAGGTGGGGGGTTGGGGCTCTGATGTGCTGACAGGCCTCGCTCCCCCCAGCGGTGAGGATCCGCGGGCGCTACGTGGTGGCTGGGAATTTCAGCATCTCCCCCAGCACCAGCCACCCCTCCCTCCTGGAGGACAGCCGCATCGAGTACAGAGTGACCCTCGCCGAGGACCGGCTGCCCCGCCTGGAGGAGATCTCCATCCCGGGCCCCACCCAGGAAGACATGGAGATCCAGGTGACCAGCTGCTCAGTCGCTCGCTCATACGGAGCCCCTGGTGCTGAGTGGGTGGCCGGAGAGCCGGGCAGGCCCAGGGGCTGCCCCCGGAGGGCGGCGGGGCTGGGCCTGGAGGAGCTGGTGCCCAGGCCAGCCAGCGGGCAGTGTCTCTAGGGAACCTGCGAGCACAGGAGGGGTGCTTAGGGGGCTGAAGGAAGGGGACCCCAGGTAAGAAGGCTAGAGGGCGGGGCAGACCTCGAGGGGCTTCCTGGCCATGGGCGGAGTCTGGGCTTCCTCCTGGGTGTCCAGGGGCTGAGGGGCCCTGCAGTTGGAGTTGGGAGGGGCCTGGGTCAGGCCTGGCCCAGGGGGGTGGAGGAGCGACACAGTCGGGAAGGCCGGTCTGGCCAATGCTGACGTCAGAGGCCTCGGTCTCCTCCCCTGTGGAATGGGGTCGCAGTCCTGCCTCCTGGAGTGGAAGCATGCTTAAGGAGTGACCACCCCTTCCGGCTGCCCCCCTCCCCCCCCCCGGGTCTCATCTCTTCTGATCTCACCCCAGGCCCGTGCTGGGCTCCCCTCTGCCCGAGGCCTTGTCTCCCGTGTCTGCTCCATGCCCCACCCCTGCTCCACCTAGAGCCTGTGACACCTTTCAGGCTGCTGTCCTGCCCCCACCAGGCCCTGTAGGGTTATCTGTCACCACCCCACCCCACCCCATCCCACCTCGAGCTCCTGGAGGCTGCGACAGGGTCCCGCTCGCCGTGCTGTGCCCAGAACCTGGGTGCGGCCACCTGCATGGTTGCTTGCTGAGTGGAAGAACGGCCTCTAGGAGGTGGCGGTGGCAGCGACCCCCAGGGAGCCCCTGGGTGAGGCCCCGTGCGCCCGTCTCCTGCAGGTGTACAGGCGCTATGGCGAGGAGTATGGCAACGCCACCCGCCCGCACGTCACCTTCACCTACTTCCAGCCTAAGCTGCGGGCCTGGGCGTGGGCTGCCACTCGGGGGGCCTGCTCGGTGAGCTGTGGGGCAGGTGAGGCCCGGGGCAGGGCGGGCCCCAGCCTGGCTTGCCCCCTGCATGGAGGTGGCCTCGCCTCCCTCTTTCTTCCCAGGGCTGCGATGGGTGACCTACAGCTGCCTGGACCAGGCCAGGAACCAGTGGGTGGAGGCTGCCCGGTGCGCAGGGAGCCCGCAGCCGGCGGCCTGGCCGGAGCCCTGCACCCCCGGGGCTTGTCCCCCATAGTGAGTGCCGTCTGTGGGGCTCTCCCCTGGGTCCTGGGGCCCACGCCGCCTGGGATGGGCAGGGTGCCTCTGTGTGTGCTCTCACATAGCCCTGGAGGCTCCGCGCTGCAGCGTCCCGCGCTGCAGGAGAGGACACTGAGCCGCAGGCAGACAAGGCGTCGGTGACCCACCTGGTGCACCTGTCTGCGGCGGAACACGCGCCCTGAGTGCAGGTGGTCACTGTACGTGGGGGTGATCACCTAGCTGGGCGGGCTGTGGGCGGCTCGGAGGCAGCCACGGAGAGCAGCTGACGGAAAGTCCCTGGCCATCGCCGTCGCGGGCCCAGGCAGGTGTGGTTGGTGGGAGCATAACGTTAGAGCAGTGGTTCTCAACCTTCTGGCCCTTTAAATACAGTTCCTCATGTTGTGACCCAACCATACAATTATTTTATTTATTTTTTTACAATTATTTTCGTTGCTACTTCATAACTGTCATGTTGCTACTGTTATGAATCGTCATGTAAATATCTGATATGCAGGATAGTCTTAGGCGACCTCTGTGAAGGGGTCGTTCGACCGCCAAAGGTCGCAACCCACAGGTTGAGAACCGCTGCGTTAGAGGCAAGGCGGTCCCTCCTGGGTGCAGGGCTGGGCAGCCGCCCGCCTGCACCTTCTGCAGGTGTCCTCAGCCTCAGGTGACGGTGGGGACCTGGAGAGCTGGAGCGGGCTGGCCGGCCATGTCTGCGTACCTGAAGGGACACATGCCCAGCTCAACCCAGGGCAGCGAGTCAGCTGGACAGATCTGCCTGCTCCGCGCCCCCCCCCCAACCCCCCAAGCCAATCCAGCACCTGGCAGGGCCCTACTCTGCCGCTCTCTCCTCAGCTGGGCAGCTGGAGACTTCGGCCCCTGCAGCACCTCCTGCGGGACAGGCCTGCGGGAGCGGGCGGTGCGCTGCGTGCAGGCCCTGGGCCCCCGCCTGAGGACGCTGCCCCCTGCCCGGTGCGCAGCGCTGGCCCAGAAGCCCGCGATGGTGGAAACCTGCAGCTCCCAGCCCTGCCCCCCCAGGTGAGCGCGGGGTGGGGCAGGTTCTCCCTGCCAGGGCTTGTCCCTGCGCTGCGCCCGGCCCCCCCAATGCCCCGTTCCCCAGGCCTCTAGCCAGGCGCTGCCATCCCGGTGACGGGCAGGGCCGGCCCAGGCCTAGGAGTTCCAGCTCCAGATTCCCTGCCCCGGAGACCTGCACACACTTCTCTCTGAACCTCTGGGGCCCTGCTCAGGGAGGGGCTGTGAGGCCCAAGCGAGGCCACGAAAGGAAAGCAATAAATGCCACTTCTCGTCACTGTGGTCGCTGCTGTGTCCTGCTGGCAGTGACCTATCACTCTGATTTGCTGCCCACCGGCTGGGTGCCCAGGGCCCCCGTTTCGTTACCCGTCCCTTGAGTCCTGGTGGCCCACACGTGGCCAGGCTCCTTTCCCCTCTCGCGTCCACAGCGGACACAGCGACCACCACTCTTCCCACCGAGGGCTGATCCTGCCTCACAGTCCTCCCCAGCACACACCCAGGCAGCCGCTGCCCCTCGGGCTGGCACCCTCCTGAAGCGATTCCCTGTCCCTGACCTGGTGACCCGGTTGCAGCTGACACCGGCTGGGCAGTGGGAGCACCTGGTTACCTGGCAGAGGCCCCCCCTTCGCCTCTGGGAACAGGCGGTGGGGCCTGTGTCTCTGCCCCTGGTGCCCAGTGCAGTGTCCGCAGCCAGCGGCCGGCCCTTCAGGGAGAGGCCCGGGCTTGCTTCTTTGTGGGGCCCCTCTTTGGGTTCTTGGATATTGGGGAGCAGGTTCTCCCTGCCCCGGTGGCCAGGCTGCGCCGATGGCAGGGGCAGGGCCTGATGGCTGTCCTGGGCTGTCAGGTGGGAGGTGTCGGACGTGTGCCCGTTGGCCTGTGGAGCGGACCTGGCCGCACAGAATGTCACATGCGCGCAGGGGGCGGGCGGCCTGGAGGCGCCAGCGACCGCCGGGCCCTGCTCCGCGGACCGAATGCCAGCTGCCCTCGAGCCCTGCGTGGAGGTGGCATGTCCTCCGGGCTGGGGCCCTGTGAGTGTCCTGGGCTTGGGGGTGGCTGGGCTCTTGGGCGCTTGTCGGGCTGGGAGAATGGGGAGCGCTGGTTACCGTTGGCCTCCCGGCCAGAGTGCGAGGACTGTCCTGCAGCACTGCCTCTGCCGGAGCCCGGCCCGAGATACGCGTAGGAACTGCTCTGGGCCCCCGGGCAGCCCCTTCCCGGGCAAGCCGGGCTCAGGGGGCCAGGCCCTGTTAGGGAGCTGCACGGAGGAAAGCTGCCAGGCTCCCCCTGGCGTCCAGGGCTCGAGGCTGGTGCTGCTGCTTTCACACAAGGTGCTGGCCAACCCTGTCCGCTCGGGGTTGGGGACCGACAGGCAGGGGCGGCAAATCCACTCCCTCAGCCCCGCCCACAGTGACCTCACACTGATGCAGAGGCCAAGGCGGGGTGTGGTGAGGCAACAGCATCGCGGGGGGCCTGGAAGCGAGCCTCCCTGGGGAGGATCAGCAGGGGCGGGGGAGGACGGCCCCGGGGTGCTGGTGACCACTTCTTTCTCCTGAGGGATCGGGACGGTGGGCGTGGAGGTCAGAGGTGGGTGCCCGGACCCATCAGCTTGGTGCTTGCCCCCTGCAGCCGGACCCCCAGCCTCTGGGGGAGGAGGCTGTACCCGCAACAGGCAGCCCCAGGCTGGGGGCTCGCGCTGCCCACGTGTGGACGCCCCTGACGGGGCCCTGCTCCGTCTCCTGTGGCAGAGGTGAGGCCCCTGAACACCCAAGCTCATTAGCTAGCTCTTGCCTGCCTGCATCTGGCTTAGCTCTAAAAAGCATTTGGGTGGCTTCTAGAAAATTCCAGCTGTGCGAGGAAGTGCCAGTGTACGAGGAGATTGGGGCAGAGTGCAGACAGCCCTGCACCAGTTCAGTGATCATCCGAGACAGAAAAGATCGTAGGACACGTTGGCACCGAGAGCCTGTGTCCTGAGGCCCAGAGAAGCTGGGAGAGACGGGCCCACATCTAGCTCTGCGCTCCTGGTGCCAAACCAGAGAAACACATGAAAGACACACAGCGGCCTGCAACTCCCCCCGCTCAGGACAGCCTCGGCGCGTTCAGAACGGAGCCAGAGGTTTCTTTTGAGGAAGGTCCCGATGTGTTGATGGCAAACACAGTAAGGGGTGTTTAGAGCAGTTCTCAGACTGCCCCTCAGGAAACCTACTCTGTGCCAGGCACTTCGTAACTCCCCCTCGAAAGTCCCTGTACACATCCCTGCGAGTGAGCCGTCAGCATATGAAGACCCTGAGGCTCAGAGAGGTTAGGTCGCTGTCCAAGGTCACACGGCTGGTCAGTGGCAGAGCCGGCACCCGTGGTCCTGGCTGAGCCCTCCTCCTGGGCCCGGGGTCCCTGCTTCCTCCCTGCAGGCCAGACGGAGCTGCGTTTCGTGTGCATGGACTCCACCTGGGGGACAGCTGTCCAGGAAGAGCTATGTGACCTGGCGAGCAAGCCGGGGAGCCGGCGGGAGGTCTGCCAGGCTGCCCCGTGCCCGGCTTGGTGAGCGGGGAAGGAGACTGTGCACGGGGCAGCAGCCTGGTCCCCTTCTTGCCCTGGGCTGTGGCCTCCTGCGGGTGGGAGACCCGCGCCTTGGGGCCGTGCCCGGTGACCTGTGGCGGTGGGCAGCTGCCGCTGGCTGTGCGCTGTGTGAGGCGGGACCGTGGACGCTCCGTCCCCCCGCCTCACTCCAAGTGCTGGCCGGCGCCCAGGCCCAGCCGCCTCGAGGAGTACAGCCCGGAGCGCTGCCCCGCCCGGTGGGCCCTCCCCCAGGAGGCAGGTGGTCCAAGGGGTTTCATGGGGCTGTGGGTAAAGCGCATGGCCCGGGTCCGGGTGCGGTGGGCACACGTGGTGGATGGCTCGTTTTGCCATCACCTGCTCCTTACTGAGCACCCACTGTGCCAGGCACTGCTATGGCATGAGGGGTCACAGTACTGAACCGACAGATAGCACCCCTGCCTTCCCGAAGCAGATGCTGGGGACGGGCAACAGGCGATGAGTCGGACAGACAGGAGACGGCTAGTGACGGGTGTGATCGTGCACGTGGCCAAGGCAGCGGGAGGCAGGCCCCGGGGTGGAGAGGCTGGGATCCCTTTGGACACAGACATCTTAACAGGACCGGGGTGCCCTGCCCCCTCCCACTGCCTTTGGACACCTGTCCTCCTCTTCCCCTTCTGTAAAATGGGTTCTTCTGATGTTCTCATCCACTGTGCCAGCCCCTCATGGAGACGTAGGGTGACCCCCCAGAGAGCGCGCCTCTGCGGGCCCCTCCTGGTGGGGAAAGGAGGGGACCCCTGGCTGCTCGGGGTCCTCCCCTGACTCCGCTTTGCCGCAGGTGGCGGTACAAGCTGGCGGCCTGCAGCGTGAGCTGTGGGGGTGGGGTGGCGCGGAGGATCCTGTATTGTGCCCGGGCACACGGGCAGGACGAGGGCGAGGAGATCCTGCCGGATACCCAGTGCCAGGGGCTGCCTCGGCCAGAGCTGCAGGAGGCCTGCAGCCCGGAGCCCTGCCCGCCCAGGTCAGTGGCTCAGGACACATTCCTCAGAAAACAGGACCAGCTGGCAGGCTGTGCCAGGTGCCAGAGATGGCGGCCAACACACCAGCCGTGCAGTGGGCTATCACGGGGTGTGGGTCTGGGTAGCGCTGGGCAGACGCTTCATTGGGTGGAGGAGGCAGATGGGGTGGGGCCTGAGGTGGTCCCAGTGGGGAGCCAAGCATCAGGCACACAGGCAGAAGGGTGCTCAGGCCCGTGGGGGTGGGGGTGGGGGATGGGGGGGTAGGGGAGTGGGGATGGGGCTCCAAGGCCAGGCTGGGGCCACGGGAAGGGCACACGCTCTCGCCTCGTCCACAGGCCCCATGGTTTCCTCATCGTACATGTGCATTTTATTTGATTTTAAATAGACTTATATCAATTGCAGGGAGGAAGGGAGAGAGAGAGAGACATCAGTGATGAGAGAGTCATGGACCGGCTGCCTCCTGCACGCCCCGCACTGGGGATGAGCCCGCAACCCGGGCCTGTGCCCTGACCTGGAATCGAACCCTGACCTCCTGGTCGAGCCCTGCCGGCCGGGCTACCTGTGCGCTTTAACGATGTCATGCTTTCCTGCATCGCACAGAAAGGTGACGGTCAGTGATGTCCTCATAGTGCCACGTGTTCCTCCCGCCTCTCGTTTTTAAAGAAACACCCCTTTCGGATGAGACTCTTACATGTAAGGCCTTGAGCTCACCTGTGGTTTATTTGGGGTAAGCTGGGAAGTCGGGAGCAAGCTCTGTTTTTCCCGTTTGCTAACCAGCAGTGCCCGAGTTCCTCCCGGTGGCCCTCACCACGTCCACGAGTCCTGCGTCTGTTGGATCCACGGGAGGCGTCTGCCAGGCCCGCTGGCTCCCCCTCCCTCATTCCCATCCCATATCAAGTTGTCTTAAACGGCCAGCTTTGTGACCCGTTTACCATTCCTACTAAAGTGTCTGTTGAGGTCACTGCTTGTGCTAATGTCGCCGTCCTTGTACCCCACTATTTCCCACATCCCATTTAGAGGCGCAGGTGATCTGGGATTTATGGGAATTTCACACACTGAGGTCTGGCTCCCCTTGCAAGTCGCTGTGGCCACTCTGGCCTCCTTGATGTTCTAGAACATTCCAGGGATGCCTGACTCAGGGCTATCCCCTCACTTGGGCTCGAGTCAACCAACAGGAGGTGGGGGCCCTCCCTGAGCACTGGTGCAGAATGGCACATGCACCACCCACGATGCTCAGCTTTGCTTCACTGTTCTTCTTTAAGATATGTTTTTATTGTTGGAGAGGGAGAGGGCTAGAGAGAGGAACGCCCGTCAGCTGCCTCCTGCACGCCCCCGATTGGGGCCTGGGCTTGTCCTGGCTGACCATCCGGGGAGCCCAGGGGCCATGCCATCCTGGGGCCTCTTTTCCTGCAGGTGGAAAGTCACGTCGCGTGGCCCCTGCTCAGCCAGCTGTGGCCTCGGCACCGCCACCCGCTCCATAGCCTGCGTGCGGCTGGACCGAGGCCAGGACACGGAGGTGGACGGGGCGGCCTGTGCGGCTCTGGCGCGGCCGCGGGCCAGCATCCCCTGCATCATCGCCGACTGCACTTACCAGTGGCACCTCAGCACCTGGACACCGGTGAGGCCGCGGCTGGGGTGGGGAGAGCATCCGATGAGGCCTCACACGGGGGACCCGGGGAGCTTCGTCACTATGACGCCCGGAAGCAGATGGAGAGCAGGCATGGGGGGCGGGGCGGGCACCTAGAGAGGAAGACAGCAGGCCTGGAGGCGGGGAGGGCAGCGGGCCCTCGGAGGGCCGAGGTCGCAGATACAGGAAGGCGAGGGCAGACAACCCGATTCCCCCCGGACAAGCAGGTGCCACCCCGGCCCAGCACCTCCCCAGGCACCGGGAGACAGCGGGAGGTAGGGCTGGGCCTCCGGGCTGGCTCGAGGTGTAGAGAAGAGGCAAAGCAGAGCTGCCTCCCGTCGGTCAGAATGGCCAGGGGCATCGGCTGGGGAGATGAGGGCTCAGGAGGGCAGTGCTGGGCAGGAGGACAGGGCGGACGGCTGCAGGGACAGACGGGGGACAGCCATGCCTCCTGATCCCTGCTCCAGGGTCTGGAGACGCAAAGAGGCCTCGAGGGTGACAGGTAGAGACGTGAGCTTGAATCCCTGCCCCTCCTCCCTGTGACCCATACACCGCAGCCTCAGCCTCGGGGGGCTCGCTGTGGAATGGAGACAGGGACGCGCCTCCAGTGCTGTGCGGAGACTAGCGGTCATGCCTGGCCCGTGTCCCCTGTCCTCGTCACCCTCAGAAGGGTCAGCCCCTCCTTCCCTCTTCCCTGCAGTGCTCCGTCTCCTGCGGGGATGGCGTCCAGCTCCGGCGCGACACCTGCCTGGGACCGCAGGCCCAGGGGCCCGTGCCAGCCGACTTCTGCCAGCACCTGCCCAAGCCCGCCACGGTGCGGGGCTGCTGGGCCGGGCCCTGCGCGGGGCCGGGGACGCCCAGCCTGGCGCCCCCCGAGGAAGCCGCTGCTCCAGGACAGACCACGGCTGGCCCTGCCGCCGCTTCCCCGGAGTGGCCCCAGCCCTGGGCCCGCCTCCTCTCCCAGGAGAGCCCTGGGGGGACCGGTATGTCCCTTCCTCCTCGCTGTCTGGGCGGCTGGCTGCAGGAGGCGGGCAGAGGGTGCGAAGCCAGGACCACTTTCCACACGCCCGCCCCTCAGAGCATCCAGGAATGCTCTGCGCCCGGACTCTGACATCCGACCCCTGCAGCCCCCACCCCTCACCTGAGAGGGCTTCCTGCGAGGCCTAGGAGGGCCTCACCCCTTCCTCCACACACACTCCAGCCTCCTTCCCAGCAGGGAAAAACCCAGCCCTGCCCCTGGGGGTGCCCCACCCAGAAGCTCTGTCTCCTGCTCCCTGCCCAGGTCCCTGTGGCCGGCAGCACCTCGAGCCGACAGGAGCCATCGACTTGCGAGGCGCCGGGCAGGCGGACTGCGCCGTGGCCATCGGGCGGCCCCTGGGTGAGGTGCTGACCCTCCAGGTGCTGGAGAGCTCCCTCAACTGCAGCGCCGGTAGGTCCAGGCACCAGAGCTGCTGCCGGGAAGTGGGAGGGTCAGGACCGAACCCGGCCGTGCGCCCCGGGACTCTGCTGCCAGCCTGGACGGGAGCCGGCCTCACTGCCCGCCGCCCGCAGGGGAGCTGCTGCTGCTCTGGGGCAGGCTCATGTGGAGGAAGGTGTGCAGGAAGCTGTCCGGCCTGACCTTCAGCTCCAAGGCCAACACCCTGGTGGTGACGCAGCGCCGAGTGCGGCCGGGAGGCGGAGGCGGAGTGGTGCTGCGGTTCTCCAGCCGGCCCGCCCCGGGGGCCTTCCACAGAGGTGGGCAGGCGCCAGAGCCTCCCCCGCCCCGGGGCTGCTGGGCTGTGCTGCTGCCAGCGGGGCGGTGGGCGAGGACACCCCCCGCTCCCCACCTGCGGTGGCCGGGGCCAGTCTGCGCGAGGGGTCAGCTTGAGTCTCAGCATGTGACCCTACAGCGAGACGGGCAGTGGGGCTCCGGCCACATCCTCACCCCGTCCCTCAGGCCACACAGCCCCAGCATCCCGGCCCTGGCCTCAGGCCCTTCAAGACCCTTTGGGACCCTCTGACCCAGCCAGGTCCTGTGCACAGGCCTCCGCATCCGCGAGGCGGTTTCTCCCATCGGGTCAGGGCTTGCCCCCTCCCAACAGCCCACTCTGGCCGAAGGCACTTCCCCAGCCAGTCCCAGAGGCTTCTGCCCCCTCCTCCCCCCCGCCTCAGGTGAGAAGAGGGACGCTAGAGGCTTCTTCCTTCCTGGAGATCTGAGCCTCTCCTGCCCCTCCATGCTCAGTGGCCCACGGGCGACTGTCTCCCTTCCCTGTCCCCGCTCCCCACGTCCAAGCCTCCCACATGCAGGGGCCCACCCAGGGGAGGCCCAGGGGGCACGGCAGGTGGCATCCGTCCTTGTGCCAGCTCGGTGTTCAGCACGTTGGCACGTGTGACTTTGCTGAGTCCTAAAACCACTCGGCCCAGTGTTTGCTCTCATCCCCCCACTTTAAAGAGGGGGGAGCTGAAGCTCAAGCGTGTAAGGCCTTAGCCTGGGATCACACCGGGAGGTGGAGGAGGTGGGGTTCAGTGGGGGCTTCTGCCTGGGCCCTGGCCTTGGCCCCAGCGCCACACTGTCCCCCTTGCTGCTCGCCAGCTGCTCGCGGCTCTGCCCCTGGCCCCTGGCCCCTGGCAGTAGGGTCTTTCGGGGGCTCCTGCATCCTGGGCCACACCCCGTCATCCCCCCGCCCCCTGCAGAATGTGACACGCAGCTCTTTGGCCCCCGGGGTGAGATTGCCAGCCCACTGGTGAGTTCCGGTGGGAGGACCGCGGGGGGCTGCCGCATCTTCATCGACGTGGCTCCGTGGGCCCGTATCGCCATCCACGCCCTGGCCACTGACATGGGCACCGAGGGAGCTGATGCCAGCTACATCTCGGTGAGGCCACCATGAGGGCGACAGGAATGGCTGACTCTTGCTGTGGTCTGGGCAGCTGTCCCTGGGGACGAGGACCGGGGTGCTGGGGTAGAGGACCCCCCGAGTCTACTTCAGACCGAAACCTCCCAAATTAGTGCAGGAATGGGGAAAAGCGCCTCCTCCGCGTACTCGCCAGCAAATGCTGACTGTGCCCCCCAAGAGAACAGAAGAGACCCGGTCCCGTGTGGCAGCCGTTAACCCGGCCTGAAGCACAATGTTAGAGCCGGAGGCAGCTTAGCCAGGAGAGGGGCGCCCCTCCCCCACGGGGTGTGTGTGTTGGGAGGATTGTCCTCTGCCGGGCGTCAGCTCCTCTGGATGAGGCAGCCTGACGTGGAACAGAGCAGACCTGGGCCAGGCCCCAGCTCGGGCGCCCTGGCTGCGAGCCCCAGGGGAGGGGCATGAGCGCTCGGAGCCTGCTTCCGGGTGGGCTAACAGTGCCTTCCTCAGAGGGCTGTTGGGTGAGGACTGAATGTGACCCTGAGCGCAGATCCTGGTGCAGCTAGGGCTCCGCCGGCTGGTTTTCATTTGTGACCTGCCCTTTGGGGCTGCCCTTCTCCTCCCAGATCCGGGACGTCCACAGTCTGAAAACGACCACATTCCGCGGGCAGCAAGCGCTCTACTGGGAGTCAGAGGGCAGCCAGGCGGAGGTGGAGTTTAGCCAGGGCTTCCTGGACACACATGCCCGCCTGCGGGGCCAGTACTGGACACTGCAGTCCAGAGCTCCCGCTCCCCGCACTGCCTCGCCCTAGCTGCCTCTCCCAGCACGACGGGTCCAGTGAGGGGTGCTCCCTCCACTTCTGGGGGGGCGAGGAGGGGAGCTGACCTGTATGAGCTGCTGGCTGCCTGGCCGGCCCCGGAGTGCTTCCCGAGCTGAACACCCTCCCATCTTCAGTGTCGCCGTTAGCGCCTTCTCCAACGAGCACAACGTTGGGGGCAGAAGGGGACACAGTCTGGAATGGCAGCCCCAGCCGTTCAGGCACCAATAAAAAGGACGTGCGGTCTGACTGGCGTTTTCTTCACAAAACCTGTCCAGATCTGCTTGCAAGCCCGCCGCACAGCAGGCGGGTCCCCGGCCGCGGTCGAGTTCCAGACCCGTCCCTGACCTGGCCGAACCTCTCGCCACTCCTGACGGTGCTCCAGGGCGCGCGGTCACCACTGGGCGCTCACCTGTTCCTTTTCCGCCAAGCCCCGCCCCTCGGCTAGCCCATCGGGCGGGTTTGTCCACCTGGGAGTCCCGACGGGCCAACCTCTGCCTCGCCCCGGAACTCCGCCCCCTATGCAAATAAGCACCAGCACGTCGGGCGCTACTCGCCTCGGACCTGCAAGCCCCACCCCCTATGCTAATAAGGCCGCCTTCCCACAAGGCAGCGCACTGGCCAACGCGGCCGGCTCTGGAGCCCTTTGTGAGGGCGGTGGGCTGCGCCGGATAGCGGCACCATGAGTGGCTCTGACGGGGCCTCAGCGACGTCCGTCAACTCCGCGCCGCCTGCGCAGGAGGAGGGCATGACGTGGTGGTACCGCTGGCTGTGTCGCCTGTCGGGGGTGCTGGGGGCCATCTGTGAGTACAGGTCTGGGCGAGGGGCGGCCCCGCCGCCCACTGCGCATGCGCGCCTCCGGGCCCGGGGCCTTGGGGCGGGGGTCTGCGGGGCACGCGCGGCCTGCGCGGGGCGGGGGCGTGGCGGAGCGGCGCCCGCGCGGTTGCCATGGTTACCGGCCGCGGCCTGGGCTGCTGGGTTTCCGGCTGGGCTGGCGGCTCTGGGGACCTTCCAGGACGGAACCTGAGCTCGGCGGGCGCGCGGGGCTGGACGCGGCCCCGGCACCTGGGGACAGCGCCCCGGTCTCCGCGTCCGCCCTGAGGCTGCTTGCGAAGCGCCGCTGGCCTGGCCCGCGGCGGCCCCACCTGTTGACCTCGGTGAGGGTGGGGGCGCCGCCGTCTTCACCTTTGGGCGAAGGTTGTTTGCGAGCGGGGCGGTGCTTCCTGAGGCCAGCGGTGGAGAGGACGGGCGGGTAGTGAGCTGAGGGAGGCGGCCAGTGCGACCCCACTCCGGGCAGTTCTGCCCGGCCATCCTTCCTCTCCCCACCTGCCCCCCAGCCCCGGCCGGCACACGCCCCGACCTCAGGGCACACCCCCCTGACCTCGGGGCACACCCCCCTGACCTCGGGGTGATCTCGGGGCACCCCCCTGACCGCGGGGCACACCCCCTGACCTCGGGTGTCCGGGACAGTCCGGCGGGTTTAGCACAAGCCCCCAAGAGAGCATCCACAGGAAGGCGGTCAGCTCCAGAAGTAAAATAAAGACCGGCTGGCAGGTCTTCCAAAGGCAGATACACGCCTGTTTGAATGGCCTGCTCTTCTTCCTGTTCCCTCAGCCCTGGAGGAGGGGGTGGGAGAGGGCACAGCGGAGGTCTTAGGAAGGAGCTGGAAGCCTGGCACAGAGGCTGATGAGCACAGAGCAGTGTTGTCTTGTGGGCGCTCGGCGTCGTGGCCCCGGGCACCTGGCCTGAGTGTGCCAGCGGCATGCTTTTGGCGGGCAGGAAGTACGTCTGTTATTTAGGCGGGCTTGGGGGCACATGAGGGCAGCCCCATTGCAGCTGGGCTCACTTTGCCTGGTCCTCCTCCCCCGCCTGCTGCCTGCATAGGGTTACACGGGAAAACTGGAATTCCAGCCGCGCCGGGCTCAGGTGCACAGGCGCGATGCAACTTTAATGACCTGGTGCTGCTGGTGCTCAGCGGGCCCTCACCAGCTATGCGCTGGCTGGGTCCCTGGACCTGCCTGGCAGGCTGCCGGCATTCTTGGTGAAGCTGGGCCTGCGGGCTGTGGAGAGAGGAGGAGGGCGAGTGTGGCAGACCCTGCCCCGCAGGGTGCAGTGGGGAGGGGTGGGCAACGCTCCACATGTGGGCACCCGAGAAGCCCCTTTCAAGGGTAGACGAGGATGCACCCCCTTGCTGTGCCGGGGTGGGCAGGCCGGACACGGGACTGGCCTGTGTGCAGGAGAGAAAACAGGCCTGCGAGGTGAGGAGAACACACACAACCACGGCCCTGGCTGGTGTGTAGTCAGAGCCTGGGACCCAGGCCTGCCTGTCCTGGCTGTTCTCAGAGGCAGCCCTGTCACAGCCCAAACCCAGGCCATTGCCTGAGTCAGAGGACTTCTCGTGGGCCCCCTGGGAATGGGGGGGGGACCCAGGCCATTGCCTGAGTCAGAGGACTTCTCGTGGGCCCCCTGGGAATGGGGGGGGGGTCGGAAGGGATTCTGATGTCACACACCGTCTCCCCGGTGGCCTTCGCGGCGGACCCGTCCCTCCCCTGCTTCTAATCCTGCCGTGTCTCTTGCTTTCAAGCGTGCGCCATCTCGGGCCTGTTCAGCTGCATCACCATCCACCCTCTGAACATCGCGGCGGGCGTGTGGATGATGTGAGTAGCGCGCCTTCCTGCGGGGCTCGGGCCACCTGCGCATCTCCTCCTCCTCCGTGCCCCGGACTCGGTTTTCTGGAGCCCTGTCAGGGCCGGGCCTGGAATGCCGCCCCCCCCCCCCCCCGGCCTTTGTTGGGTGTAGTGTCTACATACAACATCAGACTCCGCGGGCACCAAGTCCACGGCCATGGGCCTCGCCCTGGGAGCCCCCAGGCCATCCCGGCCAGCCCATGACGATGACGCGGGAAGGAAGGTTTCTGTCGGGTCTCAGTCAGGTGCTGGGATCAGGCGGTCCAGCTCTGAGGTGGGCAGGCAGTGCAGGCTGCAGATGGAGCAGATCAGAGTGGGCGAGGGTCAGGCATTAGAACGCCTGATGAGTCCTTGCCCACCTCCTGCCAGGGTAGCTGCCCCGTGGGGAGGGAAGGGAGGGGTGAGAACTGGGCAGAGCCGCTCTGGCTGCATCTGACACCCCCAGACAATGAGAAGTGGCTGAGCACCCAGCGGGGCCCCTGCCCACATGGGGCGGTGCGGGGGGAGCACAGAGATGGGCAGATGTCCGGGCTCAGGCAGTGGTGAGGCCTGGGTTGTGATGCTGGAGCCTGGAGCTGTGCTGGCCGAGGCAGGGGGACGGGCCCGACAGGGGAGAGGCCCTGGACCCTTGGAAGAGAAGAGCTGGCCAAGTGCTGTGGAGGGCCACACTGGGAGGCCTGGCCGTGTGGGAGGTTGGGGGTGAGAGCAGTGTGAGCTGTGCAGAGAGTTCCTGCTCTGGGAGGGTGGGGGGCTTTGGGGTGCCCTGAGCCTGTGTTTCTGCCAAATGAGGGGACCCAGGGACTTTCCTCAGGCCTGGAGGTGAATGGAAGGGTCCAGGGTCTGTGCCTGACCCAGCCACAGAGAACACGAAGACTGAGCGTGCACCCTCAGCCCCCATGGCCGAGCTGTCCCAGCCTGGACACGGGCTGTGCTAAGGCCTGGCTGTCCCCAGCTGGACACGGGCTGCGCTAAGGCCTGGCTGTCACCAGCTGGACACGGGCTGCGCTAAGGCCTGGCTGTCCCCAGCTGGACATGGGCTGCGCTAAGGCCTGGCTGTCCCCAGCTGGACACGGGCTGCGCTAAGGCCTGGCTGTCACCAGCTGGACACGGGCTGCGCTAAGGCCTGGCTGTCCTCAGCTGGACACGGGCTGCGCTAAGGCCTGGCTGTCCCCAGCTGGACACGGGCTGCGCTAAGGCCTGGCTGTCCTCAGCTGGACACGGGCTGCGCTAAGGCCTGGCTGTCCCCAGCTGGACACGGGCTGCGCTAAGGCCTGGCTGTCCCCAGCTGGACACGGGCTGCGCTAAGGCCTGGCTGTCCCCAGCTGGACACGGGCTGCGCTAAGGCCTGGCTGTCCCCAGCTGGACACGGTCTGCGCTATGGCTGAGCTGTCCCCGGCCTGGATCAAGGGAAGACCCCGATTCTCGCCTCGGGCATTCAGTTCAGTTAGGGGCACGGGACGGGGAGTGGTGAGACGTTGTTGGGGTCCAGCGGTCAGCCCACGCTCCCGCCCTGCCTCCAGCACGAATGCCTTCGTCCTGCTGCTCTGCGAGGTGCCCTTCTGCTGCCCGTTCATCGAGTTCGCCAACACGGTGGCGGCGAAGGTGGACCAGCTGCGCTCCTGGCAGAAGGCCGTCTTCTACTGCGGGTGAGGGCTGCGGGGCCCTGGCATGCTTCCCGAACGCCGCCCGGCAGTGACCTGAGGGTGGGGTCAGGCGCCCGCGGTCGCTCGGGGGAGGTTTCACCTGGGATTCCTTTGTGGGACCGCCGCCCGGTCATACACGGTTCCGCTTGGTGTGTAACAGAGAAAGGGCCCGTCAGTTGGGACCCTGAAACGCATCCGGGTATGTTTGTGCCGGCGTCTGCGCAGCCTTTCCCGAGCTGGACGCCCGGCGCGAGGGGAGATGCAGACAGAGAACACGCTCCAGACGCTGAGCCCTGAGAGGCGCTGACTGCAGGGTGTTTAATATGCAGAAGCTTCTAGCACAGCGCCCCGAGCCCCAGCTCTCCACAGCCTCTGGCAGCAGCAGCTGCAGGTTTTACTGTCTCGCTTGCCTTTGGGGGTAGATGCGAGGTGCCTGTTTCCAGGGTTCCTTCCCCGGGAGCCCAGCATTCGGGACTGAGCTCAGATGGGAGTCCCGTCCCGGAGCCATCGCCCCAAATCTAAACACAGGGTCACGGACACTGCATCTCCGCGCCCTTGGCCCGGATCTCTACTCTTTAAACGCCAGCAGTCATACATATTCGTTAAAATGGGAAATTGTTGCCCAAGCCCTGCTCCCTGTTAACATTGTGATGCGTGTCTCTGTCTTCAGGCGTGGCGCTAAACCTGCCTCTTACAGCTCTCACCGTTAGAAGTAAACCTGTTCCCGTGCTTTTAAAATTAAACATTATGACATAAACATTCTCAGAATCACCACAGGGACTCCCCAAGGTCACAATAGGGTTATTTCTTCAGCGGGGCATGCGCCCTGCTCTGTGAACGTGGTCTAAACCGACCTTTGACCTTCACTAAAACTTCCTGTGTGTAAGATGAGGCCTCAGACGCATGCCCAGGTGTGGGGTCACTGGGTCGGAGGGTGCGCTGGGTTAGAAGGTCTCGGGGGGACTGGGTTGCTTTGCACAGAGGAGGGTGCCTGGTTTCCCCGTCCACCCACCATGCGCTGCACCATGTCCACATTCTGTCTGTCATCTGAGGAGAAATATTTTTCCACGATCGCATTTTTCTTTTGGGAAAATGGTCCACTTTACTTTTTACCTATTGGCATCTTAGTGTTCCCTTATTATGTGTCTCTATATTAAAGATTTCTTAATCCTTTGTCAGATTTCCTGCAGATGTTTTTCTAGTCTGTTGTTTGCCTTTAATTTTGTTTTGACAGATTTTCCCCCTGTGGTCTTTCTGTTGTTGTTGTTGTAGTTTCCGTTATTCCTTTATCACTTAGAAATTTTGTAACTACACTTGACTCTTGAAGAACACAGGGGTTAGGGGTGCCAACCCCATGCAGTCAAACCCCCTGAAAACGGAAGCGTTAATAGCCTGCTGTTGACTAAAAGAAGCCTCATCGGCAACATAAGCAGTGGGTTGACACATAGGTAGGTACCATATACTGTATTCTCACAATAAAGTAGGCTAGAGAAGAGAAACATTACAATCGTCAGGAAGATGCCTGGCCAGTGTGGCCCAGTGGTTGAGCATCGACCCATGAACCAGGAGGTCACAGTTAGATTCCCGGTCAGGGCAGATGCCGGGTTGCAGGCTTGATCCCCAGTGGGTGTGCAGGAGGCAGCCGATCCATGATTCTCTCTCATCACTGGTGTTTCTATCTTTCCCTCTTCCTTCCTCCCTGAAATCAATAAACATATCTTAAAAAATCATAAGGAAGAAAATAAAATATATGTAAATGCATTTACAGTGCTGTGCACGTTTATTGAAAAGGTCTGCACACGCGTGGACCTGTGCAGTGCAAACCCGTGTGGTGCAGGGGTCAGCTGCCCAGTAGGACGTCATGTCACGTGGCAGCCAGATTGGAAGTCCTGGTGAAGTCAGAAGGTCAGGCCCCATTCTCCTCCCCCGCGTGGCCAGAGGGCTGTGCCCGCTGTCTGCTCCTCTGTACGTCACACTGTGGGCAGGGGGAGGCCGGGGCGCGTGCCTGGGAGCGTGGGCAGCCTCACCCAGGAAGTGGCAGGACATGCTGGTCCATGTCCCCACACATTTCTCAGAGTTTTCCTGCCCGAGTTAATCCCACCATCAGGCTCAGCCCAGCGGGTACTTAAGCCCAAGGGGACACCTGCCGCCAGGTGGCGCCAGGCTGTATGTGGGACCAGAGAGGACAGAGCCAGTGAGCTGCCGGTGCCGGGACCTGGCAATGAGCCCCATGCCTCGTGGGGTTCCACCTTTGGCTCTTCCTTGTTGACCTATGGCGGGCTGTCCTGTGCTGCCAGGGGCCCGCATTTAATTAGTGCCTCTGTCCCAGGCGGTGTGTGAACTGGCCCTCCCTCGCTCAAGTCGCTCGCAAAGCTTCTGAGGGTTGATTCCCACCCACAGTAGAGACAGCCTCAGAGAAGTTAAGCAGGCTGCCCACCATCACAGAGCCCCCCCGGCACAGAGCCCACAGGCACAGAGCCGTAAGGGACTGAATAGACGAGAGGTTTCCTGGTCGCCTGTTTCTATGAACTAGAGGGGGTTGGACCATCTCAGTGCTGTCTTAGCCCTTTTTGGGTCACAGACCTTTTCACAAATCCGATGACGACACCCAGAATCGGGCAGACAAGGTCATGGGCACTGGAGGACTTAGGAAGCCCAGCTGTGAACCTCCATCCCAGCTGGTTTCTGGGGACTCTCCTGTACCTGGTGGTCAGGGCGGGGCTGGGTGGACGGGGGAGCCTGGAGGTGGGTGGCGGCTGCAGGTGGGGCACGCCCCGTGACCTCTGCCTCTCCCTCAGGATGGCCGTCGTCCCCATCATCATCAGCCTGACCCTGACCACTCTGCTGGGCAACGCTGTCGCCTTCGCCACCGGCGTGCTGTACGGACTCTCTGCCCTGGGCAAAAAGTGCGTCCGCCCATCCCAGCCCCCCTGGGGCGGGGGTTCTCTCCTTCCTGCCCCCCGAGTCTCAGTGAGGAGGGTCTGACAGTGGCCCTTGGTATCCAGTTGTGGAAACTGAGGCACAGAGGTGGTCAGTGATCCGTCAGCATCTTCAGGGTGTTCAGCTCCAGGGAATGAGCAGGCTCTGTGAGGCCTCTTGGAGGCCAGTCTCGCCTCGTCAGCCTGTGGCCGGGATGTGGACAGGGCTCGTGAGAGCCTCCCCATGCAGGCCCCCCGGCACTGTGGCAGGTGCCACCCCCAGCCTGGCATCCAGGCAGCCTGCGCCACTGTTAGAGGTGACAGGACACGTTTGCCAGTGAGCACCAAGCTCTCTGAGGAAACCCGAAGACCCGGTAGGCTGTGCCTGCAGGTCATGGTGAGGTTGCTGGCCAGGAACCGGGTAGTGGCTGGGAGGGCCATGTGCCTGGGGCCTGTCCCTCCTGTGACCCTGCCTTGCTGTCTCCCCAGGGGTGACGCCATTTCCTACGCCCGGATTCAGCAGCAGAAGCAGCAGGCTGACGAGGAGAAGCTCGCAGAGACCCTGGAGGGGGAGCTGTGACATGGGTCCAGGGGACCTCCCCACCCTCTCACTCCTCGGGTTCTGCGTGAGCAAGTTCAAGAGGACAGGCCCTGAAGTATTGACCCTGGGGGACAACCTGGAGGAGGAGGCATTGACCCTGGGAGACAGCCTGGAGGAGGAGGCATTGACCCTGGGGGACAGCCTGGAGGAGGAGCCTTTGCCAAGCTCCCATCAGCTTCTCTGCACCTGTCCCCACACTGGAACCCTGTCTGCCCCTCTTCCCAGTTTGGCATCTCCTGGCCCTGAGCTGATGCTGGGATGAGGGCTCTGTGGGCCTTGCCCAGCAGCAAGGACATGGGCATTGCCAGCCTTGGTGAGCCAGGCCATAGGACTTGGGCTCTGCCCCAACAGCCCTCCTGGCCCCACGGCAGCCTGCGTGGCTGGAAACAGGCTTTGGGTGGACGGTCACGGCTGGCAGAACCGCGGTGCCCGGGAAGCCTGGAGGAGCTTTCATTGCGGCCCTGGTCCCGTCTCCCGGTCGGAGGCCGGGCTGCAGCCAGTGAGCCTCCTCTCCGCTCTCCAGGCAGGAGGCCTCCGGGAGGCTGGGCCACCTCTGTCCACCGGCCTTCAGGGCAGAGCAGTGGTGGAGGGCTGTCTGCTGCTGCCCACGGCCCCAGCCACGCTCCTCCATGGGAGCCCGCAGGGCGGCCACGATGCTCCTGGCGCACCTGGAACAGCAGCCTCGGCAGCAGCTGGACAACTGGTGGGACTGGTGCCTCCCCCAGTTCCCTGGGCCTCGGACAGACCGCTCCAGGATGCGGCCCACGGCCTGGCCTGAGCCCAGGCTCTCCCCTCCCCGCCCCCTGGTGCTAAGGAAGTGGGGTCCTGCCCTGTCTGCAAGCCTGAGCTTGCCCCACCTTGGTATCCCTGTGAGAGCTGGGCAGGTGGAGAGCTGGTGCCCAGGGAGTGGCCCTTTGGGGACCTGTGGGCTGGTTTCCTGCAGGCTCCTTCCACATTGTCACTTCCTCTGCCCGTGGCCGTGCCCACTGGCCACTCTGATTGCCCGGCTGGCCTTCAGCTATTAGGCATGTCTGCCAGGGCCTGTCTGCACCTGGCAGGATGGGCAGGTGTGGAGAATGCTCTGTCAGGGGCCCACTCCTCCTCCTCCCAGCCCCCAGGCCCCAATGCTGGACCTGTTCTGGCTTCCAGACCAGGGCAGTGCCCGGCTCTTGGCTTCCCAGAGGGGCCTTTCAGGGTGTGGCAGCCCTGCCCCAGGGACACATCCCTGGGCCCCGGTCAGCAGCGTCCCCAGCGGGGCCGAGCCCAGCACCCTACAGTGGCCAGTGCGGTGGACACGTGCCTTCAGGCTCCTCTGGGGCCGCCCTCCTCAGGGCTGGGGCCCAGGCCTCCGGGCTGGTGGTGTGTGTGCCGTGTGCGTGCGTGTGTGTGTTCTCCACGTGTGCCGTGAATAAGACCTGTCTACCTCCCAGGAGGAGCAGCAGCCGTTCGCCCTCTGGGCTCCTGATCCAGGAAGGGGGCCGGTGTCACTCCTGCCAGCTTCCTGTCGGTACAGGGAGCTCGCCGATGGCCCGTGCTGCGGGAGGAGAGTTGGCTGCGTGTGGCAAGGGAGGCTGCACCTGTGCCCTGTGGGCAGTTGGGTGGGTGCTGGGCCGGCTGTAGAGCTGGGAGATGTGGCAGGGCCCTCCAGCCCCTCCGTCACAGGCCAGAGCAGGCAGGCACTTGCCCAAGGTTCCCAGTGAGTGACGAGTGGTCCTGGAGCCCGTGACCTGTCTCCCGGGGAGTTCTGCCTGCAAGGAACCTCTGTCCAGAGGCGGAGGGGCCGCCACAGGCCCACGCCTGCCTCCGTGTCTGGAATGCCTTCTGGCTCTTGCTTTCTGTTTACCTTGACTGTGGAGCAATAAAGCCTGGTGGCAGTTTGTATGCTCACGCACGCTGCCTTAAGTGAGGGGGAGGGATGCCTGGACCCCAGGGATGCTCTGGCCCTGGGAACAGCTGCCCTTATCCGGACGGCTGTGCCACCAGCTGCTGGCCCGAGGCCCCACGGCTGGAAGTGCGGGAGCCTGCGGGCAGGCCTGACTCCAGCCTCTGCCTCACTGTGGACAGGTGGGGGGGGGGGGGCGGCCATAAGGGGGTCCTGGGACCGCAGGCCCTGGCAACCTTGGCTGAAACGCGGTCTAACCTGGCTGCGGGGCTCCCCCACCAGGGCTCCCCCACCAGGGCTCCACAGCAGGGTCACAGCTCAATGTCTTTATTTTCCTAAGTGGGTAGCCGAGCCCTCAGTTCCCACGCGTCAAGACGGTGCGGGAGTTAGTGTTTGTGCTGGGCCAGTGCCCCGGCTTGCGGGAGTGCGGAGCGCTGCCCGTGGTGCCGCCCAGCCCTCGGGTGCAGCTTTCCGCCTTCCTCCCCAGGCCTAGGTGCTGGGTGGCAGCCAGGTGCTCGGAGCCACTCCTCTGCCTCCAGCTGTCTGTCCTCATCTCGGCCTCCGTGGGCGAGTAGGCAAATCGGTCTGAGGTTGCCCAGTGTGGCCTGAGGCCCCCAGTCCTGGGCGGTGCTTCCCTGGCAGCGTGCTCCCCTGCGGCGCATGGCTGCCTCCTCTGCCGGCGGGTCCTGGCCGCTGTGTGGGCGGCCATGGCTGCTGTGCTGGGCCGAGGGCGGCCGGTGCTGATGGCTGTCGGGTGCCAGGAGGCGCTCCCCGGGGATCAGTGCTGCTGGCCGTGCTGTCTCCGGCTGGTGGCAGGCTGCTCCCTCCTGGACTCGGGGTTCCGGTTGGTGGCCAGCACGAAGGCCTGGCCGCCAGGGTGCGGCCCCCCAGGCGGGGCGCTGACCTACTGCAGGAAGGACCTCCTCCCGGTCCGGAAGAAGGACTCGATCTGCTCCAGCGAGCGGCCCTTGGTCTCGGGCACACAGCAGCCGGTGAACACCAGGTTCAGCAAGCAGATGGCGGCGAAGAAGAAGAAAGGCACCTGCAGGCCGAAGGCGTTCTGGGGGCGGAGAGGAGTCAGTCACACGGCACTGAGGACCCTCCACCCCCGCGTGAGCTTCCTGCCCTGCTTGCCTTTGCCACCTTGGGGGCCTCCACCTGCTCTTCGCTCAGAGACCTGGGGCTCCCCTCTGCCCGCAGCCTGAGCTCTAGGGCCTTAGGTGGCACTCGAGGCCCCGGAGGCCTGCACCCAGCCTTCCTCTGTGCGGGCCTGGGAGTCCTTCCCGCCCTGGCCTCGCTCAGCCTGCCCTGCCGGGCCCTCTGGCCTCAGCCTCACCCCGGCACCCCTCCCCAGCCAGTGCCGTTCTTATTCATCTCAGCTGCTCATGCCCCTGCCTTCAGGAAGCCTGAGGGCTTGCGCCTGCGCTCCTGGGCCCCAGCCTCCCTTCCTGCCCTGTGCCCATCTATGCCTCTGCCGGGGCTGGCACACCTGCCTCCCAGCCCTCTCACCCATTCTGGGCCCAGCCCTGCCTGGCCCTGGGTAGCACCCTCAGAGCTGCCCCATCGGACTCTGCCTGGGCGCTGGGGCTCAGATTCCACTGGCATCAGGGCCTGCCCGGCTGGGAACCCATGGGGGGGTTAAGCCAGGTGGGCGCCCTGTGTGTGGCATGCAGGATGCCACGCGTGGCTGGCCAGGAGGGCACACTGAGACTCACTGCCCAGACAGGCCCAGCGGCCCCGGAGGGTGACAGAGCGAGCGGGTGTGGCTTCCTGGCGGGAGGTCAGCTGACTTTCCAGCACAGCTCCCAGCCCACTGTCCTCTGTCCCGACCGTTAGCTGTCCCTGCCGCGTGGGCCGCGGTGGAGAGCCCCCAGCACAGCCCCCGGCGGGGCACTCACCACCACTGGCAGGAAGGAGTTGGTGAGGGCGAAGGCGGTCAGCCAGCTGACCAGCACGCAGAGCCCCGAGGCCACGCCGCGGGCCCGCAGCGGCAGGATCTCAGACATGAGGAGCCACGTGATGGGCCCCCAGCCCATGGCGTACCCTGTGCAGGGGGGCAGCAGGGCAGCTCAGGCCTGAGCTGCTGAGAGACCCTCCCCAGCCACCCGACCACCCAGGACAGCAGTGCCCTGCCCACGACACAGCCCCCCCCCACCCCCATGACAGCCCTCCCTCCCGGGCCGGCAGCGCCTAGCCCCAACCGCCACACCTACCCGTGATGAAGAGCATGGTGGCCAGCAGGGGCACCAGGGTGAGGAAGCTGGTGGGTGTGGCCAGGGGCTGCTCTGCGCCCCCCAAGGGCACGCTCTCGAGGCCCATGGTGTTGTTGGGGGCCACAGGCTTGGGGCCCAAGTGGATGTACAGCCCCAGTGTCACGTTGGCCGCAAACATGATGGAGGCTGTGGACGGACCAGAGGCCCTCGGGGCCAGGACCCTCTGAGCTGCGGCTCCTGGGAGCCCCTTCCACGGAGCCACCCCTGTGGCCCCATCTCCTCGGGCGCCAGCACAGCCCACGGGGACTGGTCACTTCCAGACTGGAAGCTCCCCCGTGTTCGGGCGTCCACCACACCCACACGCTGTGCCAGCGGGCTGTTCGCTCACAGGAGCCCAGCAGACCTCTGGGGCAGCCGGTGCGTGCCAGGCCCTGTGCCCGGGTGTGAGGCAGGGGCCACCAGGGCAGGTCCCACCCAAGCCCCTGGAGCCCAGTCACATGGCTCCCACCTTGTGGGGCTGCAGCTGCCGGCGGGGGTGGGGGCTCACCTGAGACAAAGAGCAGGACCTTGCGGCCGGCCCGGTCCATGGTGAGGGCCGCGATCATCACCGCAAAGAGCCTCACGGCGCCCACGATGGCGGCGTCATCCTGCGGGGGCTGCAGGGAGGAGGCCGTGGGCTGAGGAACCCGTCCTGCTTTCCTGCCCCGCCGCCCTCCCCCACAAGACACTCAGGGTGCTCAGGCCCCACGCCCTGACCCCAGCTCCTGGGAGCATGGAGCCGCTAAGCACCTGCTACGTGCCAGGCCCTTTCTCTGGCCCCTGCCCTGGCCTGGGGGCCTCTCGGGCAGGGGCGCAGGACCCAGCGGGACAATGCCGGTGGGACTGGCTCCACTAATCTTCAGATCTCATCGCCCTCTGTGCCCAGGGCCGGCAGTGAAGCCAGGCATCTTTATCTCCTTTCTGCAGAGGCCGCCTGGGGCACGTGGCCCCGAGGCCAGAGGCAGACACTGAGCCTGTGCTCCGTGCCCAGAGGTCTGCACAGCCCTGACACTGGTTTTCTCTGTCACCTGGGGCGCTTCTTTAAACCTGTAAGCTCTACTCGCAAACGTTACTCTGAGAACGGGTGTATGCACGGAATCAGTTACCAGCCCAGGAGGCCTCCACCGGCACGCGAGCCCACATGCAGCACTGCAGGTCTAGGTGGGGCGAGCGGGCGCCAGGTGGGTGGCGCTGGCCCGGTGCTCACCAGCAGGACGGCGGTGCGGGTGAAGATGGGCTGCAGGTAGACCAGCACGGGCGTGATGCCCGTCAGCTGCTGCAGGAAGCGCATGAACACGGCGATGGCGATGGGGCGGTACATGTGGGGGTCCCGGGCCTCGGCCCATGACATGCGGCTGCTCTGGAGACACAAGCGCTGCTCAGGGGGCAGGGCCAGCCCCTCCAGCGGTGCCGCCTGCCCTGGGCTGCATGGAGCTAGGTGGGGACTCCCTGCTTCCCTCCTCCGGGAAACAACCCAGGCCAGGGGGCAGGCTGGGGGACCCCTGCCCAGATCCCCGGCTCCTGGACCAACGGTGGGTCAGGGCAGACGCCTGCGTGGCAGGCTCTCCGGGTCCCTAGGCATCCCCCGCATGTGGCCTCCGGGTCAGGTGGAGTCAGGAACACCGGTAACCCAGTTTCTGGGAAAAGCCAGTGAGGCTCAGAGAGGCCGCAGCCACAGAGCTGCAGGCACCTGAGGTGGGTGTGGGGCAGGGCGCCCCCCCGCCTGCCCCCCACCCCTACTCCCGCACCTGTCTCTGCACGTTGTCCTGGATCTGCTGGAACTCCCAGCGGATGTCGGCCTGGGCCCCGCGCAGCCAGGCCAGCGCCTGCAGGGCCTCGGCGTCGCGGCCGCGGGACAGCAGGAAGCGCGGCGAGTTGGGCATGAAACTGAGCAGCAGGATCATGACGACCACGGGCCCCTCCCCGGCCACGGCCAGCCAGCGCCACGGCAGCAGGAGGCCTGCAGGGAGGAGCGAGGAGCTGGGGTCCGGCTGGACGCGGAGCCCCTCCCCTGGGCTCTGAGCAACCTCACCTGCCCTCAAGGCTGCTCCCAGCGCCCCCTCCTATGGGCATCTGCCCCATCAGCCCAGCCCTCTGTGTTCTAGACCAGGAGGGGCCCAGGGACGGCCTGGCCCCTGGCCCAGGGCCCTGGAGGGTCTCAATGCCACAGCGGGGTGATGAAGGGGTGGCCTGAGCAAGCAAGAGCCGGGCCTCCACCCCCACCCCTTCCTGGCCTCAGCGGGCTGCCCTGATCCCCCTTCTATGTGGATTTCCCACTGAGACTGCTGGCCCACAGCCGCCCCCGCCCAGGTAGGGGGGTCTGGTGACCAGAGGGGCAGGGAGCTGCCGGGGGTACACTGTGTGGTTCGGCCGGGAAACCAGGTGTCTCCCCTCCCAGCCTGCAGCTCATTTGGGGGCACATCGTTCCCTTCCCACCACGTTGGCTCAGGCACCCCCTCCCCCCCATCCGGCACAAGGAGGTGCTGAGCACTTGTCTTACCAAGCGCATAGAGAGACAGCGACCCGAACACGGCCATGAGCTGGGGCGTGGACCCCAGAGCCCCGCGGACGCGGGGGGGAGCAATCTCAGACAGGTACACCTGCAAGACCCCCCACCCGGCCTGTGGTGAGGACGCAGGCCTGGCCCAGGCAGCCGCGGTGGTGATCCTTGCAAAGAGGGGGGTGGGGTTTCCGGTGGGTCCCTTGTCCTGATCACGACTCACCTCATGACCTCCCTTGGGCCTCAGTTTCCCTAACTGTCAGGGAGGCAGAAGCACTCAGCTCTGAAATGGGGAGTGTGAGAGCCCGTCTCTGCTCCCCTGCTGGGCGGGCCCAGCCCCTGGAGGGTGGGGGGGGGGGCGTGGTGGGTAAGACTGGGGCCGGGGCAGGGACTTCCCTTCCTCCCTGTTGCTCAATGTAGATTTTCTCTAGTTGAGTAACTTATCTGACTGTCAGGAAACAGGGTAGGAAGTTTGGGGAGTCCGAGTGGGGGAAGCTGGGGACATGATGACAGAGGGCCCTGAATGAGCTGCAAACACATCCCCACTGACCAGGGCGGGGGGCGGGGGGGGGGGGGCGGGGGCTGGAGGCCAGCCGGCACGCCACAGGGCTGCGAGGGCACCTGGGGCCCGCCCGGCCTTACCGGGATGCACGCAGCTGGCCTTACCGGGATGCAGGCAGCCGTGAGCCCTCCCGCGAAGCCCGTCAGGGTCCGGCCCAGCAGCAGCATCCAGAAGGCACGGGCGCCCGCCATGAGCGCGTAGCCGGCCACCGAGGGCACCGCTGAGAACATGATGCTCAGCTTCCGGCCCAGCAGGTCGTTGAGGACCATGGCACTGAGGCCCCCGGCCGCGGCGCCCAAGGTGAACACGGACTGGAGAGAAGGCGGGCAGGCGTGGTTGGGCACCGCATCCCCCCGCCCCCACCCTGCATCGGGGCCCAGAGACAGCTGCTTCTGCGGGACTCAGGCCCTGAAGGGCAGTGAGCCTCCCGTCGCCAGAGGCGCACAAGCAGCATGTGGACAGCCATTCGCTAGGGAGCCCGCCACAGGGAGCCCTGCTCTGGGGAGGAGGGGGGCACGGGCCACAGCGGTGCCGTCCAGCTGGGCGTGTCAATGTCTAAAACTGGAATGGAGCGGACAGGAGGGCTCTGGATCAGAAGCCCCTGGGATTTTGAGGTTCGGGGGTCCTTGAGTTCCCCCTAAGCACAGTGAGGGGGGCCCGGTCAGTGCGTCGGGCACTCAGTCTGCTGCTCAGTCTGTCCGAGCTTCTCTCATGATGGGGAGAGTGAGGGCACCCCTCAGGGGGTTGTCCTGGAGTCGACCAGCTCTCAGGGCAAGTGCCCAGCATGCCCCTGGCACATAGTAGGTGGATCCGGACCCCATGGATGTGCTATCTTAGTGAATGTGTTGTCTGCCCCCCTGTGACAGCCCAGCTCCGAGGGGGTGGGGTCTGGGAACCCTCAACCCACAGGGTGGAGACTTTAAGGGCCGCCTCTCCACCTGCCCTTCCCACACTTCTCCATTGTCTCTCACTTCCTCCTTTTATTTTAGACTTAGAGGCATCATTGGGCATCACTCCCTCCACCCCCAGCCTGGAGGGTGTGGCAAAGGCCTGACCAGGGCCCTGGAGGGGCTCTAAGGCTGTGTTAGGGGGTCTCTAGCTGGGGACAAAGCCCTGGGGGTCCCTCCACCCCCTGCCCCGCCCCTACGAGCTCAAAGTGCGGCCCTTACCCCGAACCAGGACGCCTGGGTTTTGGTCAGACTCAGGTTTGGATCCAGGGAGCGCTCCAGGGCCGGAATGACAGGGGACGTGTAGACCAGGGCGTAGCCGAAGCTGAAGTTGCCCAGCACGGCCGCGAAGGTGGCCAGGAACACCCACTTGTTCTGCAGGGCGCTGGTGGCAGCGCGGGGGGCAGAGAGGTTGGGGCTGTGAGTCCCCCCTTCCCAACCGCTGCCTGTGCTGAGTACAATGGGCGTCCACGCAGAGGGCAGCGATGGCCCCGTCAGACGGGCACCCCCTCCTCCCCCAGGGTCTGACTGCCAGCTCCCTAGGGAAGACCCCACGCCCGCGGTTGTGGCTGAGCCACGTCTGGTTTCTGCTCTTAGCTCTGCCACCCCGGCTTGCTGTGTGACCTTAGGCAAGCCCTTAGCCGTCTCTGGGCCTGTCCCGCTGACCCTGCCAGCTGCGGGGTGGGCCCGGTCCCGGGGGCCCGTGGGGGAGGGGAGACACAGCCAGCTCCTTAGGTGGGACCACCTGGGGGACTCCTGGCCCCTGGGCGGCCGCTCCCAGGGTCAGACGAGGCCCAAGGCGGAAACCAGCCCCAGCCGCGGCCCCTGCCCGCCACTCTCACCCGACCCGCGTCCTCTCCCCGGGCGACGGGGCCGGCTTCTCGGGGAACGTGTCATAGTCCGCGCCCTCGGCTCCCAGCAGGGGCTCCTGCATGGCCGGCCACTGCTGTCACCTGCGCTGCCGACCGCCGGGCAGCGTCTGGCCGCCGCGCCTGCGAGCATCCGGCCGAGCCCGCAGCCCCGCCCCCGGCCGCCATTGGCTACGGGGCGGCCCGCAGAGCCGGCGCCGGCCAATGGGCGGCCGCGAGGGTGAGGATGCTCGGATGCGGAGCGCGGCGGGCTTTCCCGGGCGCGGCCTGGGTGCGGGGTGCGGGGTGCAGCGGCCGGGATTTCCCGGGGCGCGGCCTGGGTGCGGGGTGCAGCGGCCGGGCTTTCCCGGGGCGCGGCCTGGGTGCGGGGTGCGGGGTGCAGCGCCGGACCAGGGCGGCCGGGCTTTCCTGGGGCGCAGTCCGCGCTTCGTGCGCCCCGGGAGGCCCTGGGGCTGGGGACCCCCCCGGGGGAAGCGGCTAGACATTCGCGCGGGGCCTGGAGGCAGAGCCCCTGCCGGCCCCCGTGTCCGGTTTGGGGTCCGAGCCGGGCGCCAGCACCGGGGCTCAGCTCGTTCGGGCCGCAGGAAGCCGAAGCCCATGGACGCGGAGCCGCTCGCAAGGTCACACCGCGAACTCCGTCTCCTTGCAAACCGGGGCGTGAGCGCCGCCTTGCGCCCGCCCCTCCCCGCCCCCCCCGCCCGCCCGCCCGCCACGCCGCGCGATCCCGCGTGGCTCCCTGACCTCCCGCGACGCCCCGCGGTGAGATCAGGCCGACCGCGAGGTCTGTGGGTGAAGGCAGAGGGAGGAGGGGTGCCGCTCCAGGGGGGCCAGCCTCGTATCGCCCCGTTTCTGGTCTGAACGGTGTGGCTGGTTGGAAGCAGCCGGGTCATAACGCGAAACTTAAACTAGAGCAGAAATGGAAAATTCCCTGGAAAACCATCCGCCCTCCAAGAGCCCCCGCAACGCCCAGTGCCGGCTCAGAGGGAGGGCTGCGTCCCGCCCCATCCCGCCCCACGGAGGGGCCGCAGCTTTCAAATGGATCCATTGTTGTCGAACATTTGGGTTATTTCCAGGTTTTCACTAGCGCTTTATAAAGCTTGTTATAGTTCCCGTTTATTTTTTTTAAATAAATGAAGCCACTTTATTTGAACAATAAACACCTGTATTACATGAGCTATGCTCGGAGGAAGGGTTTATTTGCTGCTCCTGGCCTAGAGTTTCCTCAGCTGGAACCCCAGCCCCTGGCCCTCCAGCAGAGCCTTCTGCGGCCACACGGGCCTGGCCTGGGAGCCGTGCGTGCAGGAACTTGCCTGCTGGAGCTAGACCGCGGCTGATTCTGGCATGCTTTTTCCTTTTCCATATTTCTTCTGAATTTTCTCTGCTCGTTTTTTGTTTAAAGGGTCTTCCTCCCCAGGAATCCGCTTGGCCCCCCTGCTTCGGCCCAGGGGCGGTGCCTGGCGGGTTCGTACCACTGTCGCGTGGGGTCCTGTCATGAGCATCAGGCAGCTCTTTACTGGGGTCTTGCTGCGACCGGTTTGTTGCTGGTTGTGTTGTAGACAGCGTCCGTAATCCTTGTTTTTGGGGCACAACACTCCCAGCCCCAGGAGAAGTTGGCCTTGCTGCCTCCCCGCACACAGACTATGGGGGGGGGAGGGTGAGGTTGGGGGGGAGGCATGTTAGTGTTGGCAGCAGGGCGGCCGAGCTCATATGGTCACTTCTTGTGGCGGGCTTCCTCTTGCCCCCGGTCTTGCGTTGCTTGTGCCAGTGGTCCCCGCAGAGGTCCAGGCGCAGTGATGGCTGAGAACTACATGGAGCCAGAGCTGCCATGCCACAGGAGCTGTGGAGCTGTGCCCGTCTTACGCAAACCTGCACCTGGATCCCTGCTCCGCGGGGCACGCGTTCAAGAGCATGAGGCCGAGAGCAGGACCTGACGGGGAGGATCACCACCTTTTCATGTCTTGACAAATAATTTTGGGGCTGTTTCCACAAAATCCTTCTTGAAGAAACAGCCATCGCATCAGAGAAAACAGCCTGTCTCGGGCCGCCTCGCCCCGCTGGCGCCTCAGTGCCTGTCGTCGCCCACGGGCCTGCTTTGCAGTTTTTTTTAAAAAAATATATTTCTTTCTTGATTTCAGAGAGGAAGGGAGAAGGAGAGAGAGAGATAGAAACATCAATGGTGAGAGAGAATCATTGATCGGCTGCCTCCTGCACGCCCCCTACTGGAGATTGAGCCTGCAACCCAGGCATGTGCCCTTGACCGGAATCGAACCTGGGACCCTTCAGTCCGCAGGCTGACTCTCTACCCACTGAGCCAAGCCGGCCAGGGCTTGTTTTGATTTTTAAATAAATCTTTATTGATTTCAGAGAGGAAGGGAGAGGGAAAAGAGAGATAGAAGCATCAATGATGAGAGAGAATCATCAATTGGCTGCCTCCTGCACACCCGCTACTGGGAATCAAGCCCACAACCCGGGCATGTGCCCTTGACCGGAATGGAACCTGGGACCCTTCACTGCTGCGTCACTGATGACAGAGACTTTACATCAGGCTCATATTTCGTGACCTTCAGAGATATGCACGAGCTACTACTTTCATCCGTCAGGCTGCTCCTATTACGAGACTTAACAAAATTCATCGCTGAGAACAAAGATTCACAAGCGTATGTGGATGAAACCAAAACACTGGTCGGATCTAGGAAGGCAGGGAGAGTTAAGGCAGAGGCATAGAAATTGCTCTTCCCCTCGCTAGTCCATCCATGTCTATGGTCTTTAAGATCACTTGTTATGTAAAATTATTTATTTATCTAAGATGCACCTACACTGAATTTATCTGAAAAATAAAAAAGTCGATATTAAGAAAAAACCTGTAAATGGAAGATTATAAGAGAGGGTTTCGCGTGCCAGCAAAAGTTACTGGCGTGCCATGTTTGGCACGTGTGCCAGGGGGTTGCCCACCCCTGTTCTAGGTCCTAGACCAGGGATGGCGAACCTTTTGGGCTCGGCGTGTCAGCATTTCGAAAAACCCTAACTTAACTCTGGGGCCGTGTCACATATAGAAATTTTTTGATATTTGCAACCATAGTAAAACAAAGACTTACATTTTTGATATTTATTTTATATATTTAAATGCCATTTAACAAAAATCAACCAAAAAAATGAGTCCGCGTGTCACCTCTGACACGCGTGTCATAGGTTTGCCATCACTGGCCTAGAAGGTTCCTCTGTGCCCTTCCAGCTACCCCCCCCCCCCCCGAAACGCTGCTGCTCTTCTTTCTGGCTGCGGGTTGGCGCTCTCCTTCCTAGATTTCCCGGGAGAGGGAGCCGCGGGGCAGGGGCCCTTTTGCCCTCCGTCTCCAGTCTCCCACTCCGGCGGCCACGCGTCACCGTGCTGTCTGCATGGTGGTCCCCGCTCTGCCGCGTGGAGGCGTGCCCCAGTGTCCACCTCCCCTGGTGGGCCGCTGGCTCATCCCCAGGTTTGGCTGGAAGCTGGCCTGACCCTCCACGTCCATCGCCCGTGCTCCTGGCTCTGGAAGGTTCAGTGGATGAACCTGGATTTGCTCACAAATCTTCCGTCGTGGCATCAGGGCTGTTTCTCCCACGTTCACGCTGAAAACCAGCCATTGAAGCGCATCTCTGTCCTTGGGGGGCAGTTGCCCACAGCAGTGACCACCTCCATGGCCCTCGGGCCTCTTAGCCCGCCCGCGGCTGGGCCGTCCTTGCCTGACCACCTCACCTGGCTTCGGGGGTGGGTATAAGGCTCCTCCCCTCCCCTCCCCTGTACCTGGTGATCTGGAAGCTCCTTGCCAATTTGAAATCAGGGCCCTCCCCATTTCTTTAGCCTCCCACACAGAGCTGGCCGGGATGGGGCCACTGGCTCCCTTTCTGCCCTGGACACACCCGTGAAAGGGCCGGGCCCCTCACTTCCACACCCCCAGCCACAGCCCCTCCCTCCTTCACAGAAAGTGCCCTAACTGACTCATTCGGGCTGTCTGTCCTGGGGACAGTGGCAGCTGGAACAGGCCCCTCCCAGGACGGGGAGCCCATGGCTGGGAGGTGAGCACCCTGTAGACCCGTGCAGGCTTGGGGAGGGGCTGGTCGGGGCCACGCAGGGGCCACCCTGCTCCCAGATTCTCCCTGTCCCTGCGCCCCTGCCGGCCCAGGGCACGGAGCTTAAAGCCGCGGGCGGCACACTCATCAGCCCACAGAGCCAAATATCAACAGGACGACGATTGAGATTTCTTTTGAGAGCCAATTTTTTAAAAATTAAACTATATAGGTAGGTACATTGTTATTAACTTAATTAGGGTACTCCTAAGGCTTAGGAAGAGCCACACTCAAGGGGCCAAAGAGCCGCATGTGGCTCTCGAGCCGCAGTTTGCCGACCACGGGCTTAAAGGATGCCCTGGTCCAAGCTCTGCCTCTGGACACAGGAGCCTGAGGAGGGCGCTGACCAGCGAGCCGTTCTCAGAGCCTCACTTTCCTCACCTGGAAGATTCTAGAACCCGGTGCCTACCCTTGACCCAGCTCCTCCTGCAGAGATCTCTGTGTCTCCAGACTAGTCCTCAGGCTGGGAACTGGCAGAGCTGCATTCCAGGCCTCCTGGCACTGGATAAGAGGTAAGGTGTGGGAGGGAATGCCAGGGACCGGCCTTCCCCTCCCTCTGGGCTCCATCAGCCCATGTTAGAGGCGAACATCAAGGCTCAGGGAGTCGCTCCCACGTGGCCCCTTGCTCTCGCGGGATGGGAGGACAGCAGGGGGTGGGCGGTGGGGCGCCCAGAGGCACCCCTGACCCTCACCCCCTCCTTCCCACAGATGGGCGGGCCGGGGCCCCTGGGGGAGAAGGTCTCCATCGCCCAGCTGCTCGGAGCCCCCGCCGCCCCCCGCCAGGCCCCAGGTGCTGCCGCCCCCGGCCCCGAGGCCTCGGACCTGGTGCCGTCTGTGAGCCTGGCCCTGGTGCTGCTTCTGCTCTTTGTCCTGCTCTCGGCCTGGCTGGTGTGGGAGAGGCTCCTCCACACGTCCAGCTAAGGTGGGCCCCCGGGAAGGGGGTGAGGGGCTTCCCTGGGATGGGCCTGGCACAGAATGGCACAGTGGGAGCAGAGCCAGGGCACGGAGGTAGGGGGTGCAGGTGGAAGGGCGGGGCTGGCCTCCCAGCCACACTCTGGGCCAAACCCAGTGGGCAGCCGCTCACAGCAGCCCCAGCAGGACTCCCGGGCGGGGCGGGGGTGGGGGGCGGGGGGGGGGGCAAGCCGCCCACCGGAGGGCAGGGACCCATGAGCGGCCGCTGCTACGCCGGAGAAGGTGGCTGGGCTGCGGGGCCTCGCGTCTCATGGGGCGTTGCTAGAAAAGCCAGGCGACCCCCGGCGTTTGTGAACCGAGTTAAAGGGCTGGGAAGTGAGTTCAGCTCAGCGTGGACGAGAGGGGCGACATGCTCCGCTGACCAGCTCAGGGGAGGCCTGTGCGGCGGCCGTTCGGACACAGAGACCGCAAGTACCGCACAGGAGGGTCTAAACCAAACTCCTGACTCCCGGCAGCTCGAGGCGGCAGTCATGCCCGGGGCGGCACCCCCCCGACAAAGCCACCTGCGCCCCAACGGAGCCGTCTGTTGTCCGGTGCATCGGCGACAGCATCTCTTTGGGATGTCAGAGTCGTTTCCCTTTCCCCGGCCCCCTCGGAGCACAGGCACCCCTCTGCGGGGACCACCGAGCTCCTCCTTACTGAGTTCACCAGTGCACCCCCCTCCCGTGTAAAGAAGCACGTGTCCGTCGCCCCAGAGGTGCCCGCTTGGCGTCTCCCGCCCTGCCCGTCGCCAGGGGAGCCACGCGGCCACCTGTGCCTGCCCTTCGGACTGCCATGTGTGGAATGAGACTCAACACCCGCCTTTCTCGGAGCATCGCCCCCGTCCGCTCAGATGTTGCTTCCCGGCAACTGTCGACCGTTTGGCTCAAATAAACACAAACATTCTTTGCAGGTGGGAATGTTTCTTACATTGACACCCACGCGGCCGTGGCCGCAGCCGCAGCTGAAGCTGTCGCTCCCTGTGTGCCCCCTCTCTCCCTCCTTCTGGGACCCCGCAAACCCTTGGAGGAAGAAGCACCGCCCCCCCCCCCCACCCCGCTCTGCACCGCCCCCCCCCCCAAAGCGGGGATGCCCTGGTCTTGGTCGCCACCTGGTGGCTGAAATAAGAATTGCAACCTGCTGTGAGATTCATTCCCCTTGGGGTTCCCATCTCTAGACGGAGGAGGGGATGGTGTTTCATTATTTAACCTGGAAAATTCTGAGATTGTGGAGAAGCGCGAAGCCCATTTCCCAGAGAGAACCTTTACCTTTCGCTGTCTGTTTTCTTTCCTTCCCTCTTTGTGTGTGTAATCGCCTTACGTAATAGGCCCCAGGAAGGAGGGAGGGGGCTTGTCCAGGGGGTGGTCGCTGCGAGGTCATCGGTGCCGTCCTGCCCGCAGAGCCCCTCTGGGACCTTGACAGAGGACGAGCACGTTTCTGGCGGGGGGAGGGGCATGGAGACCTTCAGGTTGGGACCCAGGCTCCAGACTCCACTGTCTCTCATTGAACAAATACCACGACACCTGCCCCCCGCCCCCCCACCGGGTGCCAGACCTGCAGGGAAGGGGGGGGGAGGGGAGGCGGACAGGGAGCCCTGGGAGCTCCAGCCGCTTTCGGCTCTCCTCCTCCTGCCCACTGTCCCTCTGGGGTGTCCCCCACCCACACCCTGCCCTCCCAGGGCCCCAGGGGTGGGCCCCTCCCTGCTTCTCCGGCCCCCTGCAGTCGGGGCACACCTGTGTCCAGGCTGGGCTGCTGGAGCTGCAGGCTCCCTCTACCGGCATGGACTGGTCCAGGGCCTGAACCCCGGCTGCCCAGGAAAAGGCAGGTGGGATGCAGGAGCCTCAGAGGCTTTGGGGGGAGGGGGGCGGTGGGCCCTGGAGGTTTAGGGGGCCTCTTGGAGAAGTGGGGGTGGGCATTTCAGGTGGGGGCACTGAGAGCGAGGTCTGGCGGCTGACCTGTTGCCAGCACGAAGGGACCTGCTCCTCAGCTGACCCTCCGCCGGCTGCGGGGAGGGGAGGCCTGAATCCCGTCCTCTGAGACCCCCCCGCCCCCCACTTCCTCTCTCAGGAGCACCCTCCCTGCCCGGCAGGCCCAGCTCCAAGCTCAGGCCCAGGGCTCAGAGGTTAGATTTCCCAGGCAGCTGGGCTGGGGCCTGTGGGGGTCCCAAGGCCCACTTCCCTCTCCACACTGCCCCTCCCTCCCACACTGCCACCCCCCACCCCCCGCCAGCCTCCCAGAGCAAGGTCCTTGGCTGTGTCCCTCCAAGTCACAGGCTACAGGCCCCCCCCACCCTAGGGGCGCTTCCAGCCGGGGTGCTGGTCCTGCCCCCTCTCCCCCTCCCAGGGGTGCTGGGCAGTCAGAGGCTGGAGGTTAGGGAAGGATGTGCTGTTGTTGGTGGGATGTCACCAAGGGTGACAGGGATGGGAGGACAGCAGGAGGGGCGCAGTGGGGGCCTGCCCAGAGGCAGCCCTGCCCCTCACCTCCTCCTTCCCACAGATGGAGGGCCAGGGCCCCTGGAGGAGACCTGGATGGTTGGGGCTGGGGCCCTTCCTGCCAGCCTGCCTGGTCACGGCGGGTGGGAGTTTGCGAGGCCTGGAGGGGCCGGCGCTTCCCCTCTGGGGCGGGCCTTCCTGTGGGAGTGAAGCGGCTGGCTCCCCCCAGCCGTCCTGGGGTGGTGGGCGACACTGCTAAACCCGTTCCTTTCTGCTGCTTTTCCTAAAAGGGCCCCACTTCCATCTGGGGTGGCGATGTGCCTAACTGGACACAGACCTGAGCCACCCTGTCGCCGGGGGCCCGAGCCGGCTCTGGCCTGGTGTCCAGGGAGGGCCGTTCCCCACGCTTCCTGCCTGGAATGCAGTTGTGTGGCCCGGGAGGCGGCAGCCCTCCTGCCACGAGGGGGTGAGAGCCCCGCGAAGGGCGCAGGGTCGAGGCAGGAGCAGCTCCCCGGCGACTCACGGGATTAAGGGGCCTAGAGACGAAGGGGCTGGCACCTCCTCCCTGCATGCCCTCAGGGCACCATCAGAGCCCATGTGCGCTGGGCACCATGGAGCATGTGCCAGTCACGGCCCTGCCTCCGTGTCCCAGGTGAGGACGACACTGCAGCACAGGGGTGCGGAGGCTGGAGGAGGTGGTGCCCACGCAGACGACAGGTGGGCAGAGGGCAGGGGGACGGGTGCCCAGCATGGCATCATCTTCTGGACATGGCGCAGCCCGTCTGAGAGCTGGACCCCAGAGGGACCCCTCAGTTGTCCTCCACACCAAAGGCCCGGTCAGACCTCCAGCGACACTCCTGGGGACCTTCGAAGCATTTCGGCCAACCCAGGAGTCTCGGGGTCACCTGTTTACGGGGGAGCTGAGCAGGATCTCCAGCTGGATGCCCGGTGTCCTGGATGGGCACCTGTGACCAAGACCACCTGCTCTCCCCTCGCTTAGGCACCAGGGTCAAGGCTGGGAGGTGGCTGCTGCCTGTGGACCCAGGGCCCGATCTGATCAGGTGACGTGAGCCCCCAGGCCCTTGGGCCGGGGAGGGTGAGGCCCGGGCCTCCTGGCAGCCAGATGCACCCTGACCCAGCTCTACCCACCCTGGGACTCCCCCTCCGCTGTTGGGATGGGGCAGGCCTGGGGGTGGGCGGGCGGGCCTAGGGGGGCAGGCCTGGGGGTGGGCGGGCAGGCCTGGGCGTGGGCGGGCCTGGGGGTGAGCGGTCAGGCCTGGGCGTGGGCGGGCCTGGGGGCCAGGCCTGGGGGTGGGCGGGCCTGGGGGTGGGCAGGGCTAGGGGCGAGACCCACCTGGCCCAGAGGCCTGGCACCCAGCCAGCGGGCATGTCTGCCTCCTGGCTCAGCCAGCAGCCTCCGGGACTCGCCCAGTGTGTGGCGCTACTCGCGCAGCTGCTGCTCCTCTGCTCCAGGGGACAGCACAGCGTTCAGGGCGGACACGTCCTGGCCTCCTGGCCGGCATGTGTGAGCGAGGCTCGCTCTGTCCCAGCTGCTCCCTGGCCCCCCTCCCGCCCCGCCAGCCGGCTCAGGGTCAGGCCGGACCACGGGCTGTGCTCAGACGGGCCACACAGGGATCCTGGCTGCAGGTGGCCGGGACACCTCCCTCCGTTAGTCTTGGCCCCTGTGCTGGCCCATGGGCGCCTCGCCAAAAGCGACTGGATTTTCATCTTGTTTTGCTGACGGTTAAGAATCTGTCAGAAAAGTTCCCCAGGAGACCTGAGGCCCCCTAGGGCCCGGCCGTGGCCGGGGGAGCTGTGGGGTCCCTGGGAGCGGGAGGCGGAGGGGCCAGGGGCGCCGTGCCCGGGTCCTGGCGGGTGGCGCTTCCCGAGCAGCCCTCTGTGCCGACGCTGGGCCTCCCCCCGGGGCCTTGCCGCGTGGCGGGACCATGCCCTCTACTCCACAGAGGAAACCGAGGCCCAGGGCTCTTCTGCAGCTTCAGCGCCCACTCCGACGCCCCCTCCCGGGCAGGGGCTGAGTGGGGCCTGTCCCGGCTCTGCTTGTGGGTTGTGGGCCGTCACCTTGCAGCTGAGAGGGCTCACCTGTCCAGCCGTGGGCGCAGCTGGGGGCCCAGAGGAACAGCAGGGGCTGCCCCGGGGACCCCTCACCGCCGGGGTGTGCCCAGAGTCCCTGGAAAACTAGCCAGGCCCGGCCACTGCCTTTTCAACGCCTGCACCGCGGGGCCTGAAATGTGCACCGGGGCCCTGCCGGCGGGGCCTGGGGTCACCCGAGTGTGCAGACAGGGACGTCCCAGTGTTTGTGCTCACGCTGGAGGCTGCACTCTGCCTGCTGGGCTCCGTCCCAGGCCCTGGGGAGTGTCCACAGGCCACAGGCCGAGGGCAGTGGGAAGGCGAGCATCCAGCAGCCCAGCCGCAGGCCCAGGCCCCGCACGGCTCCGAGTCCTGGTCCGGAGGGGTGTGTGTGTGTGTGTGTGTGTGTGTGTGAGAGAGAGAGAGAGAGACCCCCCACCCCCACCGGCCAGAGTGCACCGCAGGGCAGCTTCCAGAAGGCGGCGTGGGCGTGGGAGTCTCCGGGCAGGGGTTTGGGGTCCCCCACCATCCTCGGACCTCAGTTATGGGCACGCCACCCCACCCCCACCTCCCGCTGGGCACAGGGGCTCGTCCTGCAGAGCTTGTGCCCCACACGGTTTCCCACCAGCTCTTGCCCCCGGAGGCCAAGCACACTCCATACATGTGCTTGGTTGGACACATGGGTTTGTGCACGCACGACTGCACACATGCATGTGTCCCCTAGGCGAACATGCACGCACACATGCACACAGGCACGTGTGTACACATGCATATATGGGCATGCGCACACATGCTTGAACAAAGTGACCCCACTTCCTGTTTGGCCGCCTGGCTGGCCCAGTGCGCTCCTCACAGCGTCCGCGGCTCGCCCAGGGGTCACATGCTTCCCAGGCACTTGGTGTCCAGTGAGCAGGCCTGCCCCGGGGCCCCGGGCCTGCTGGGGGACAAAGGCCACAAGACCCTGGGAGAGGGCTCGGCCGGCTGGGGTGGGGGTGGGGGTGCTGGGTGGGAGACGGGCTTCCCAGCAGGCGGGGCTGGAGCCTGAGCCTGAGCAGGGTGTCGAGGGGGGAGCAGTGAGACCGTGGGCCAGAGAGTGTGTGCCCAGGCTCAGGCACTCAGGGCTGGCCTGGTGCGAGGTGACACCTGTGTGCCTGTGCACGTGCGTGCCAGTGTATGCGTGTACATGCGTGTACACACGTGCGTGCATGTGTGCGCACACACGTGTGCATGTGCCTGCCTGTGTGCCTAGTGCCTGTGGCTGCTGGGCTCCGACTCCTGCCTGCGGGTGAGGGTGGGGCTCACGGAGGCCCCTCCAGCTGCACCTGAGCGTCCAGGGCGGGCGCCGTCTCCTGCCTGGGACCTTCCCTTCCCACCAGACCCATCAGAGCAGCAGCTGGGCGCCCTCGGCCCTCCCTCCCCGACTGCCCCTCCCTCCAGGCTGCTGTCCCTCCTTCTGCCACAGGCCGACAGCGCACCTGGTCAAGGCCCGAGCTCAGGGTCTGGTCCCGGAGGGGAGGGCCAGGCAGGCGGCTCCAGTTCAGAGGCTGGCTTCGGAACATCCCCACACACTCTTGAAACGAGGGGCTCATGTGAAGCCACCCCAGATCTGGGGGTGCCATCCGCACCTGTGTCTAGGCATCTCCCACAGGACGGCTGGGGCGCCCTCTCAGGCTCGGGGCGCCCCCGATGGCACCTGGGAAGTGAGGCTGTCACTACCTGAGACTCAGGCCCACAGCTGGAGGGCCGTGCCTCCTCGGATCCGCCCCAGGTGCCTCGTGCCTCAGTTTCCTCACGTGCCTCAGGGAGGAGGGCAGGCACACCGCCCCAGCTACTGAGGTCGAGGGCGCAGCCCCCTGTGTGGGCCCCCGCCCCCTCCCCTGCTGCTGGCCGGGGCTGCAGATGCAGACCTGGAGCCGGCCCCTGGCCTCAGGGAGGCTGAGCTGCAGCCATTTGGCCCTTGGCCTGGCCTCCGTCAGGAGCTGGGATCCTCGCCTCCGCCAGCTGGTGGTGGTGGTGGGGGGGGCGCGGGCCGAGCAGCCGCCTGGCCTCCGGGAAGGGCTCCTGGGGCCGGGCCCCGGGCTGGGCGCACAGCCCTCCCGAGCGGCCCCTCGGGGCGCCCGTCCACCCGGTCTCGGCCGGGACTGACCGGTGGTCTGGGAGGTGACAGGCTTGAGAAAGGACAGGCCCTGACCTTGGGGGGTGTGTGGAGAGACTGCAGTGGGACCAGAGGTTGTGAGAGTCTCAGGCAGCAGAGCGATGGGCGTCGTGTGCACCGGGGAGACCGTGGGCTCCGAAGCCTCTGCCTGGGGCCAAATCCTGCCCTGCCGCTGACCTTGACCTTGACCTTGCCCCTCGGCCATCACTCAGGGGAGGACAGCACTGCCCCTCGGGGGCTGAGAATAAGCCGGTTCTGCAGAGAACACGGTCCCTGACTTGGGGGATGGGAATGGGCTCCTCGTTCGTCCGCATGTTTGAATTTTTTGACGACACACACGAAGGACTGGGGTCGTTTGTGAACACGTCGGATGGTGGTTTGAACAACCTGGAATCGGCGCCTGTGGGGCTCAGGTGGTAACAGATAAACTAACAATCACCAACAGCCTCAGGAGCTCTCTGTCCGTCACACGCTGACCGCAGGGCTGGGGCCGGGGCCTGCGACCTCACAGATGAGACTTGGAGAGCAGGCGAGGCCAGGGCCAGCCTGTGGGGGGCCGAGCTTGACACGCAGGTGGTACGAGGCCACTGGCCGCCTTGAAGCTGCCATGCGAGCTGAGGGCGGGTGGCGCCTCGGCCCCAGCTCCCTTCGGGGCACAGGCTGGCAGAACAGCCGGGCTCAGGCCAGGGCCGCCGCCGGCCACAGGGGCCCGTGGGCAGGATCCGGGGCACAGGTTTCACCAGGTCCTCAGGCCCCAGTGCGGTTCTGAGCGGGTCAGTGAGAGTCACGGTGGGGGCTCCAGACCCTGCACAGCAGCCCCCGCCCCCCGCCCCCCGCGGGGGCCCTGCCTCTGCTCTGCAGCCGGCACCACTGCAGCTGCCTCAGGCCTCTGCTTGGGGCTGGAGGTGGCCTCCCCCCGAGGGCCAGAGAGGGGGGCTGCTTGGCGAGGCCGGGACGGGGCCAGCCAGCTCTGGACACGCCGTCCCCCGTCGGCCTCCGGGCGCAGGGCCCGCGCTGGGAGTGGCGTCTGACCCCGAGTTCCAGGCAGGGCCGGGCCGTGTCCTGAGGACACAGCTGTGCCCAGCTGTTCCCCGAGTGCCACGGGGGCCCCTCCCCGGCAGCTCCGCCGGCCACGGCCACGGGCGTCGGGCCCTTTTGGTGACCCGTGCCCCTCGGGGAACAGGACCCAGACCAGACCCGCTTGGCCTGCAGAGTCGGAGGCAAAGGGGTGGCCTCCTGAGGCTCCCAGGCCCCCGGGCGGGAGGTGTGTCTGCAGCCCCATCTGTCTGTCCGTCTGTCCCCCCGCGGGGCGTGGGGCTGGCCTGGGAAGGGGAAGCTGCAGCTGGCAGGGGAGCGGCTCGGAGCTCCCGCGTCGGGAACCCCAGGGCTCAGGCCGGAGCCGCAGCGGGTCCGTGGGCGCCTTTGCCTCGGGCGGGAGGAGGGAAACGGCTTGGTCCTGCGTCAGCTCGGCCACCGACCTCCGACCTCCGACCTCCGACCTCCGACCTCCGACGGAAGCGCTCGGAGCCTTGGTGCCCCGGTGCTCACTCCCGCCACTGCCGCCCAGAGTGTGGGCGCCTAGAGGAGGGTCCCAGCCGGGACCCAGCTGCAGAGGCGGGGGTCCCCCTGGAGGGAAAACCCTTCCCCTCGGTGCCTCTGTCCGGGAGGGTTTGCAAGCACAGTCCCTCCCCCCACTCCTCCCCCAACCCTCCTCCCCCCACACCCCTCCACACCCCCACACCCCACACCCCCAACACTCCTACCCCCAAAACCCCCACCTCCCCACCCCCTCCCCAATACCCCCCTCCGCCAATACCTCCACACCCCCCACACACTCCCCATACCCCCCACGCCCCCCAACACCCCCCACACCACCTCACCCCCCCATACTCCCTACACCCCCCCACTCCCCACGCCCCCCAACCCCCAGCTCAGCAAACCGCTGGCCTGGCTCAGAGCTTCAGTGAGTGTGGCGCCGGCTGGGAGGACGCGCAGAAGGTAGAGTTAGGGCCTGGATGGCCCCCGTGGAGACAGGGGGACTCCCGGACTGTGGCCCGCTGACCGCTGACCGGGGACGGGAGCCGCTGTCGCCAGCAGGTGGGATGGATGGGAAGCGGCCTGGCGTTCCCTGGGGCGGCGTCCACAGGACAGGCTGTCGGCTCCTTTTGAATTTGGAGGATGAAGCCTTCTGCTCTCACAGGTGAACTGAAGCGTCGTGTTTGTTTGTTTGTTTGTGGCTCCTCTGAGGCCAGAGGAAGACAAAGCCGGGGTCCCACAGAAGGCCCCCCCACGAACCTGGGATTCCCAAGGGCCTGCCCTCACCAGCAAGGCCACCCGAAACCCGTCTGCCCGTGGGTGTGGCTTCACGCCTGGGTGTGCGCGTGTGGGGGGGACGGGGTTCTGAGGGCTCATCGTCACCAGCCTCAGCTCACGCCCGCCATTGCCCCGGACCTCAGGCAAGGGGCCCGTTTGAAGGGTTCCTGGCCAGGACGCCCGCCGTGTGGCAGAGGCCCCTGCGGACACTCTCTAGAGGGCCCGGCCGGCCCGGCAGGAGCGGCTCGGCGCTGAGCTTGTTCTGCGCACGGACAGCTCATGGTGCGATGCTGGGTCGGGCCTCGTGCCCAGGTTGGGTGCACGCAGGAGGCAACCGGTCCCTGCTTCTCTGTCACATCGCTGTTTCTCTCTCCCTTCCTCCCTTCCTCAAATCAAGAAAACAGCCCGGCCGGCGGGGCTCCGTGGTGGAGCGTCCACCTGTGACCCGGGAGGTCATGGTTTGATTCCCGGTCGGGGCCCAGGCCCGGGTTGCGGGCTCGATCCCCAGTGTGGGGCGTGCAGGAAGCGGCCGACCAATGATTCTCTCTCACCATTGACGTCTCTCTCTCTCCCTCTCCCTGAAATCAATAAAAAAAAAATAAAATAAAACCAATAAAACGTTTTGGTTTTTTTTATAAAGAGAGAGAGAGAGAGAGGAATCTAGCTTACCTTCAACAAAGACAGTTACGCCGAGAGCACAGTTTTCGGTGGCAGCCACGGAACACAGCAGGTCATCCCAGGCCTGAGCGCACGTGGCTGTGCAGCTGGAATGCAACATCCGGGGCCAGGGGGTAAAGACCGCTAGAGGCAAATGAAAGCCAGGACTGTCCCCCAAGCAACTCGCCCCGAGGGAGCGTTCAGGGACAGGGGTGAAGCAGGAGGAAAGCAGCCCCGGCGGGGACAGTGGGGGTGCAACTGGGGGGGAGTCAAAGAGACTGTTACCCGTGTGGGCAAACCGACACGCACCAGGTGACAGCACGCCACGTGGGACCCCGTGGGGACAGAGCACACGCAAGGCAGCCGCGGCCTGGAGGGTCGGAGGGGAGGGGCGTCACTGGGCCGGCAGGTTCTGCAGCCTGGTGGCGGGCGGGAGGGAGGGAGGGACGCGCATGACTTTAGGACAGACTTTGATAAGCAGCTGCTGGAGGCATAGACATAGAGCGTATTCGTCCTAAACCGAGAGAGAGGAAGCTGGGACTCTAAGACTCACTAATCCAAAAGGAGGCGGGAAAGGAGAGAACGAGAAACGCCGAAAAGACACAGTGAGATGGTGGAAGTCAGCCCAAACCTGCTGGCAGTGACACTGTATAGACACGGACGTGATGCTGGAGTTAAAAGGCAGCGCTAAGAAGGACAAAAGCCAGGTCTGTGCCCTTTTTAAAGAAACATGTCTATCACAGAAAGATACGGAAAGAGAGAAAGGAAAAGCTAGTGCAAATACTAAAGTTCCAAAAACTGTGTGCACATCAGAAACATACACTTTAAGCCCTGGCTGGTTTGGCTTGGTGGCTAGAGCGTCGGCCTGCAGACTGAAGGGTCTCGGGTTCGATTCTGGTCAAGGGCACATGCCCGGGGTTGTGGGGCTCAACCCCTAACAGGGGGCGTGCAGGAGGCAGCTGATCAACGATTCTCTCTCATCATGGATGTTTCTATCTCTCTCTCCCTCTCCCTGCCTCTCTGAAACCCATAAAAGTACATTTTAAAAAAATAAAGGGAAAAAGAAAAATACACTTTAAGTCAAAAAGAACGACTGGAAATAGTTCATTCCTTAAAGATCAAAACGTCTGATTTACTGGAAAGATCTGACCGTCTTGCCTCGAATGTGCGGAATGCCGGCACCTGGTGACGGAGGAAGGAGCGCCGGGCAGAGCCATGCGGAGAAGTGGCCACGCCGCCCTTTGAGGGGAAGATCTGAAAAACGCTTGTAGACGTGTGACTCGCACACCACACGTTCGCGGTATGAAGGCCAATGAGTTTTTGCCATTTGCATTGTGTAGAGAGCGCATGAGCTAAATGTCGGCCGAGTCCAGTGGCGTTGGCAGAGCCACGTCCCGGAAACATACCAGGCCAGAGGCGGGCACGTGGTCAGCCTGACCCTTCGCTCAGGTGCTGGGGTGGGTTTCGTTATCTACGTTCAGCCAGGCGCCAGGAACGGACGCAATGATCCGGGCTCAGCCAGGAGTGACGATGACAAAGAAGCCACAAGAATGAAGAATTGCAGCTTGATCTTTAACCATGATTTCTCATAATTTCCTTTGTCTTAAACTCTAGTAACACTTCCTGGAATCGTGCTGTGTATCATTAACGCCCTGCACCGGCTCTGGGTCGCTGTCCCTTCATCTGAGGGCAGCGTCCCACCCGGTCCCAGCTTTCCCTACTGTCACCGGCTCTGGGTCGCTGTCCCTTCATCCGGGGGCAGCGTCCCACCCGGTCCCAGCTTTCCCTACTGTCTCTGTGTCTTTTTTCCCTTTTCTCAACCCCCAGCCGCCCCTACCCAGGAACTCGTCTGCTCTCTAGCCGTGCTGCCCGCGGTAAAGAGAGAAACCTTATAGCAGTGGTTCTCCACCTTCCTGATGCCGCGACCCTTTAATACAGCTCCTCATGTTGTGGTGACCCCCAACCATAACATCATTTTCGTGGCTACTTCATAACTGCAATGTTGCTATTGTTATGAATCGTCATGTAAATATCTGATATGCAGGATGTATTTTCATTGTTACAAATGGAACATAATTAAAGCACAGTGATTCATCACAAAAACAATCTGTAATTATATATGTGTTTTCCAATGGTCTTAGGCGACCCCTGTGAAAGGGTCGTTCGACCCCCAAAGGGGTTGCGACCCACAGGTTGAGAACCGCTGCCTTAGACTTGTTGTGTAGCCCTCACCCCAACCCAGTTTTCGGAGGCTCTGCTTCACCCCCATTGGTAGCCCAGCCCTGCACCCCACACAGCCCCAGGCAGCCCAGCCTGGTCTGTCTCCTGTGTCACCTCCTCTAGAGCTGGATGCTGCGATGACAGGAAGCCCGGGTCCAGCCGTGCCGTGGGTGACGGACGCGGTGGCTCGCGGTGGCTCGATGTGCGTCTCCCGGGAGACTGGCGACGCAGGCGGCGTCTCCTGGGCCACCGACCGCTCATGCGTCCGTGGCAGAGTGTTGAGATCCTGCGGCCCATGTTCCCGTGAGTAGTTCCACTTGGTCTCCTTGGGTTTGATGCTGAGGTCCAGCCCAGTAGGTCCAGGGGTCCCCAAAGGTGTGGACGGAGTCGGCGAAGAAGGAATGACACGGAGACAGCGTTCAGTTGATCAGCAGCCTAGCCAGGATCTCCAGCCAAGTTCTGTTCAGGATCTCCAGCCAAGTTCTGGTTAGGATCTCCAGCCAGGTTCTGTGTCCATGTTCTCTTGCTAGGTTCTCCAGCCAGGTTCTGTAGCCAGGTTCTCTCTCTAGGATCTTTTGCCATGTTCTCTCGCTAGGTTCTGTCTCTAGGTTCTGTGGCCAGTTTCTGTCCAGGATCTTTTGCCATTTTCTCTCCAGTGAAGTTCTTCTGTCTCTAGGTTCTGTGTCTAGGTTCTGTGTCTCTTGGTTCTGTCTTCTAAGTTCTGTCTCCTGTTGTCTTGTTACATCTGTATTTACACCAGTTGATTCAATCCTATCAATCTCTATTACAAAGGTTAGGGCGTTTCTTATCTCCATTCCAGGGAGTAAAGATTATGTAGCTTAAGCATGATTGTTTGTAGTTAAAGTGATTAATTACCCGCCTGGCACTTAGTTAAGAGGTTTTATTCCCTCCCTAACTTCAGGGGAAAATCCCTACCTGGGGAAACAACCTTTCTCAGAGAGGTGACCTTGGTTAAAACACATAGTGCCAAGAAGGTGAGCAAACATATTAAGAACAGTATGCCATATATGCCAGGTCCCTTGAAACAGCAAGCATGGACCAGCTCCCGGCATTTTGAAAGTTGCTGTATATGTTCTGGATACAAGCCCTTCGTCAGGTACACACGTTTCCCTGGTGTTTCCTCCCAGTCTGTTTCTTGTCTTTTGGTATTTTTTTTAAATGATGTCTTTTGTTAATCCTCACCCGAGGATATTTTTTCCATCGGTTTTTAGAGAGAGTGGATGGGATGGAGGGAAGTAGGGGAGGGGGGAGGGAAACATCGATGTGAGAGAGACACATCTATTGGCTGCCTCCCTGACCCGGGCTGGGGATCAAACCTGTAACCCTGGTATGTGCCCTTCACTGGGAATTACCCGGGAACCTTGGATGTGTGGGCGAACACTCTAACCATTGAGCACACTGTCCAGGGCTTCGTGATGTCTTTTAAAGAGCAGACGTTTGATATTCTGATGGTCTAGACCAGTGATGGCGAACCTATGACACGCGTGTCAAGAGGTGACACGCGAACTCATTTTTTGCCGGGAGCCGGTCCATCCTTGCTGTTTCAAGGGACCTGGCATATATGGCATACTGTTCTTAATATGTTTGCTCACCTTCTTGGCACTATGTGTTTTAACCAAGGTCACCTCTCTGAGAAAGGTTGTTTCCCCAGGTAGGGATTTTCCCCTGAAGTTAGGGAGGGAATAAAACCCCTCAACTAAGTGCCAGGCGGGTAATTAATCACTTTAACTACAAACAATCATGCTTAAGCTACATAATCTTTACTCCCTGGAATGGAGATAAGAAACGCCCTAACCTTTGTAATAGAGATTGATAGGATTGAATCAACTGGTATAAATACAGATGTAACAAGACAGCAAGACTCAGAACTTAGGACACAGAACTTAGAACACAGAGCTTAGAACACAGAACTTAGATTGAGAGAACATGGCAAAAGATCCTGGACTGAACCTGACTACAGAAATTGGCAAAAGAACCTGACTAGAACCTGGTGACTGAACCTGGCTGGAGAACCTAGCGAGGGAACATGGCTACAGAACCTGGCTGGAGAACCTGGAGAACCTAGCAAGAGAACATGGACTCAGAACTTGGCTGGAGATCCTGAACCAGAACTTCGCTGGAGATCCAGACCAGACCTTCGCTGGAGATCCTGGCTAGAGATCCTGGTTAGGCTGCTGATCAACTGAACGCTGTCTCCGTGTCATTCCTTCTTCGCCGACTCCGTCTACACCTTTGGGGACCCATGGACCTGCTGGGGTTGGACCCCAGCAATTTTTTTGGGTTGATTTTTCTTTGTTAAATGGCATTTAAATATATAAGATAAATATCAAAAATATAAGTCTTTGTTTTACTATGGTTGCAAATATCAAAAAATGTCTCTATGTGACATGGCACCAGAGTTAAGTTAGGGTTTTTCAAAATGCTGGCACGCCGAGCTCAGAAGGTTCGCCATCACTGGCCTAGAGCATAGTGATTGCTTTTCTTTGCTGGGTCACACTTTTGCACTCGTAGCTGAGAAACCATGGCCTAATCCAGAGTCGTAACAAAGATGACCTCTGGCCCTGGCTGGTGTGGCTCAGTGGATAGAGTGTCAGCCTGCAGACTGAAGGGTCCCAGATTCAATTCCAGCCAAGGGCACATGCCTGAATTATGGGCTCGGTCCCCAGTAAGGGACGTGCAGATGGCAGCCAGTCAATGATTCTCTCTCATCATTGATGTTTCTATCTCTCTTTCCCTCTCCCTTCCTCTCTGAAATCAATAAAAATATATATATATATTTTAAAAAAGATGGCCCCTGTGTGCTTTCTGGCGCTCTGAGCTGATGGGAGGGGGGAAGGGGGTGTCAGAGGCTGCCATCCTGAGGGGGAGCTCACGCTCTCCTCTCTCAGTGATTGACAGCTGTCACTCAGAGAGGCCAGCACAGCTTTGAGCACCACAACCCCCGCGCTCGATGGTGGCCCCGCAGACTGTGCAGAGCAGATCCGCTTTGCCTCCTGGACAGTCAGGGAACCCCCCACACCCCGGGCAGAAGCAAACCTCGGCTCCTTAGGAAAAGCGGAGCCTCATAGACGGACCGCAGGGCCAGTGAGCGGTCAGGACGGTGGCCACTGGCCAGGCCTCGTCTGCAATCGAGAAAGGAGACGTCGTCATGGAGATCACAACGGGGCGGCGAGGAGGGGCGAGCCCAGTGCGGGTCCAAGAGGTGCTGGCGGCCGCAGACAGCTCACGCAGGTCAGCGCATGAGAGTCTGGAAGGTGCGGGGCCCGCGGGCTCCTCGCCTGGTGTCTGCTCCGTGAGTCACGCACCCGGGCAGCCAGGGGGTCACCGCTGCCCAGTGGGAGCCACAACCCCGGCAGCCACGTCCCCCGAGTGGCACAGTGGATAAGGCCCCAGGGGCTCGGACAGCCCGCAGGGGTTCTCTAGGTGCCATGGCCGGACGTGGGGCCTGAGGGGCCGGGAGGGGCAGAGAGAGGTAGCACGCGGGGTAGGAAGTCCCAGCCAAGTGGGGCCAAGTCTCGGCCCCTCCCTCTGGGTCTCAGGCTCACCAACACTTCATTGAGCCTCAGTTTCCCAACCTGTGGAATGGGGGCAGCCAGGACGGCCACAGCGCGTTGGGGTGAGGACGTGGTCACAGGCGTGAGAGCCCCTTCCAGGCTGTGAAGTCCCTCACGGGCGTGATTGGCTGATTGGCGGGGCGTGGGCACCGCGGGGCTCAGTGCAGAAGCGCAGGCGTCTGCAGGAGGGATGAGCCAGCCCTCGCTGGCCTCTGCGGGCGCCTGGTGTCCCGCATCTGTGTTCTGTCATGATGGGGCTTCTGGAGGCCTCTGCCCGCCCCTCCCACCCCTGCAAGTCAGGCTGCTGGTCTGAGGCCGCAGCTTCCCGGAGCCCCGGCTGCGGGCAGCAGGCGCTTATCTGCTGCCGCTTTGAGGTCTGCGGCTGCGGTGGGGGGGCGGGGGCGCTGCCAAACATCTTCCAGATGTGGCCGGGCTCCCGATGGCCTGGCTCCGGCGGGGCCTGGCCTGCAGCCTTCCTGTTAGCCGAGCTGTTAGGGAAACAAGACCCAACGAAGGCACGAAGGGCCCAAGTTCTCGGAAGGGAGAGAGGGGATGGGGGGCTGGACACGCAGTTCCCGGGCACCTCACCTCTTCCGTCCCCGTGGCCTTCCGGCCAGCCGGGCCCTGAGCTCGGGGTGGTCACAGCCGTCTGCTGGCTGCCTCCTGGCTGGGGCCCCAGCTAAAGGGGCTCCCCGAGGGCTGGAGGGAGCTGTCTCCACAGCGCACGTGGTGGGAGATGTCCTGCTGCCGCTCGCCCGGACGAGACAGCGGCCCGACAATATGGCGCTGGTTTGCTTGTGGGATGGAGGGTCCCATGCGCCTGCCGGCCTGGCTGGGCCAGCACAGGCGCCCTGCAAGGGGCCAGGAGTGAGGCGCTATTGTAACAGCGGGGAATTGTAACTCACCCCCCTTTCTTTAAAAAAAAAAAGTATTTTTATTGATTTCAGAGAGGAAGGGAGAGGGAGCGAGAGATAGAAACATCAATGATGAGAGAGAATCATTGATCGGCTGCCTCCTGAACGCCCCCTACTGGGGATGGAGCCCGAAACCCAGGCCTGTGTCCTGACCGGGAATCGAACTGTGACCTCCTGGTTCATAGGCCAGGCACCACCCCCCCCATTCTTTTGACATTGGTCCTGTCAATCTGACTCTCACTAATCTGTAGCTTGTAGATAAACAGCATCTATAATAATAAAAGCCTAATATGCTAATTACACTGGACAGCTGAACGACCTTCTGGACGACCTTCCAGACGACCTTCTGGATGAAGCCGGGGCTGCTAGAGCCAAGCCCCTTGCCCAAATTTCATGCATCGGGCCTCTAGTCCTATATAATAAAAGCCTAATATGCTAGGTGTCCAGTTGTCTGGTCGTCCATTCAACCAATCAAAGTGTAATCTGCTAATGATATGCTAAGGACGCTCAACTGTTCGCTATGATGTGCACTGACCAACAGGGTGCAGACACTCTGACTGGTAGGTTAGCTTGCTGCTGGGATCCGGCTGATCAGGACTGAGTGAGACGGGCTGGACATGCCCCCAAGCCCTCTTTCAGCCTCTCCCCGGCTGGCCAACCTCCCATGTCTCTCCCCGGTCCCTGATCGTGCATCAGTGGGGCCCCTCAACCTGGCCTGTGCCCTCTTTCAACCCAGGACCCCTCGGGGGATATCAGAGAGCCGGTTTCGGCCGGATCCCGCAGGCCAGGACGAGGGACCCCACTGGTGCACGAATTCGTGCATTGGGCCTCTAGTGTTTGTGTAAGAATCCTAGGAACCAACTCTGACCTTCAGTCCTGGAGATTTGCTGATCTTCCACTTAAAACCAGATGACGAAGACCCGAATGGTGAAGACCGAAATGACGCGCACGGGACCATCACTTGACCAGTTCCGAGATCCATGTCAGCGTGGACGGTGCTGGTCGGCCCGCGGAGGACTGTGCACCTGCCTCCTTGATGTCTTCTCTCTGCTTTCCCTCTCCCTCCTTATGAAAACCTCTGCCTGCAGGGAGGTGCTGGCAGGGCCTTTGCAGCAGGAGTCCCCATCTTCTCAGGCGATCGGCACTTGAATAAACCCCTTTCCTCTCGCCAGCATCTGTCTCCTGAGTCTGGCCGGCCCTTGCTTCCAGTTACACTGCCACCTCCATTGTCTTGCTGGATGGTCCCAGCGGATTAAGCAGAGATCCCCACTTCCAGGGGCGTAGGGAGCTGAAGGTCTCCCAAGTTGCATGGCCCTGGGGAGCGGGCACTCCAGAGCCGGCCCCCCATCCTGCTCCTGGTGGACGGGTCAGCAAGAGGTCAAGGCTCAGGCACTGAGGTCACTGACCAGCCAGTGGGCTCTTTCAGCAGCCGTGAGCCTGCCTTCACCATGACCCCATCCACTCACAGACATACTCGTCCTGTGAGCATGGGGAGCGCAGTACAGACTGGGATGCCCCGGCCAGCGCTGAGCTTTCTGACGGCAGAGGGTAGGGTGTCTCCCGGTCCCAGTGGGCAGGACGTTGGCGTGTGTGGTGCTCGCCACCCGCTGGGCGAACCTGTCCCTGTCCCTCCCACTCTGCAGAGGATGCAGGGGTGCAAGGGACAAGGACACGGGGGCAGCCAGGGGAGCTGGCGAGGGCCTCCAGCCAGCCCCGTGTATGCCCTGCCTGCTCTCTCTCAGTCACCCCTCCCCGCATGCTCCCCCGTCGCCCCTCCTGCAGGTAGCAGCCCCTGGTCTCTCCTGAGTGCTGCCCACCTTGTTGTACCAGCGGGCCTGACCCTGAGGCTGCCCTGCCTAACACCCTTCCGGCTCACCCCCTGCCCACGTCGGCCCTGCAGTTCCCGCTTCCCCAGACCCCTGCCCCTGCCTCTGCAGGCCAGGGAGCGGTACACCCCACCCCTCACCTCTCTCTGCCGCCCTACTGTGCGGGTTTGGAAGGACTGGCTGGTCCCCGTGAACCCAGAAAGCTGCCTGGCCTCTGGGGCACTCCGGGGGGAGGTGGTGTGTGAACTGGGCCTCGAGGGAGCTGGGCCCCTGCTTCCTGCTGGGCCAGGTCAGGCATCGGACAGACTGAACCCCAGTGAAGAGCTGGGGCAGGGGACGGACCTTCGATGCACGAGGCCGGGGCAGGAGGCCAGCTCACGTCTGCCCTGACGTCCTGTCCGAGGCCTTGCAGGAGCGGAGCCCAGAGCAGCCGGCATCTTCCTCCACTTTGATCTTGAACCCGCCCGCCCAAACCCGCCCCTGCCTTGTCCTGGGACACAGGCCAGTGACGGAAGCAAGGAGAGCCCAGCTGTGGGCACCCTTCTCCCCACGGGCAGCTGCTCTCTGGCTGCTCCGACGGGAAGTTTGCAGGAGGGCAGCGGGGGGTTGGGGGTGGGGTGAAGGCACAGGGGGTAGCCAGACCCAGACACCGTGGAACTGCCGGCTCACACGGTTCAGTCTCAAACCACCTCTTCCAGGCAGCCTTCCTTGCTTAATCCCTTCGTCCCTAACACGCACTTGGTTTAAGCATGTTGTTTCCTTGGTAAATGGGGGTATTTGGTGTCAGCCGGGTTGGGGGGTGTCCCCTGGTGGTGAGGACCCCTCTACGACATTCTAGAGACTCACTTGCTTGCCCACGACCACTGATAATGAAAATAATAAGGATTCCTTTTTTTAAATGCCATTTATCAAACACTGTGCTAAGTGCTTCGTATTCAATGACCTCATTTAATCTTGGCAACAAGCATGTGAGGTGGGCCTTGTTGCAAATGGGGAAACTGAGGCTGAGGGAACTGGGGGAATTTGGGGAGCTTGCCTCTAGCCCTGAAGGAAAAACGGAGCCCCACGCCTGCCTGGCTCCCAGGCCCGTGTCTGCACCTGGACACCTGAACCGCCCCCACCCCCCACCCCGGCCAGCCTCCTGCTCCTTTTTCTGCCTTTTTTACTTTCCCAAGATCTGTCCAGTGCAGCCAGCCTCTGACTTAACTCAGCCTGATGGGCCTGAGTGGCCAGCGGGGTGAGGCTGCCGTTCCCAGTCAGAGGTGAGGAAACCGGGTGCCGGTGCGGCCCGGGGCGCTGGCCGGGAAGGCAGGAGGGGCCCCCCTGTGGCAGACGGCCCTCCCTGCCGGCCCGCGTGGCTCAGCCAGCTTTGTTAACCAGCTCATCAGCTCCCGGCAGCCAGATTCACACCGGGGCTCCCTGCCCACTCCGTCCTGCCCACATACCTGGCCCCGCTCTCCCGGGCTCCTGGGCCAAGGGCCTGCGGTGGCTGCGCCCAGCCCAGCGCTCCCCTAACTACAATAGCAGCTCGCTGCAGGGGTAGGAGGTGCACAGGGGCTATAAAGGCTCTTTAAAAGGGGCAATAAAAGTTTTGGGTTTCAGATGGTCTTACTGGAGAAGAGAATAACAGAGACAGGAAATTTCAGTAGCAGACAGACAAAGGCCGCAGCGCAGACGGCCCTCAGACGAAAACACCTCGGCTGCAATCGGAGGATCCTGGCGGGGGCCCAGGGCTCCCCAAGCCCTGCCAGCCTCGCCCGCGGCCTGGGGGAGGCGGAGGGGCCGCTACAATAGACTGTTTTGTCTCCTGTTGTAGATGTTTATAATCCTTCTCCGCTTGGGCTGCTGGAGGTGTGGGAGGGGCGCGCTGGGCACCGGCACACGGCGGCCAGGCCAGGGCACCGGCGGCTCTGCTCCTGTCCGCAGGGTCCCGGCCGAGTCCAGGCCCAGGCCCGGGCCCAGGGGCGCCGTGGCAGGGACTATGCCCGCTCCCCCGGTCAGACAAGATCCACAGGGTGAGGACACCACCTGGCCCCCACACCCCTTGCCGTGTCCTGGCGGGAGGCCACAGCCAGAGCTGGGCCCTGTGGCACCTCGGCCTGGGTCGCTGGCTTTAACCCCGGGTCCCTAACCACGTGTCCCTCTGTTTGTCTCCGGCAGCTGTGACCTCCGTCTGCTGGCCACCGGGAGGGCTGCCTGATGGAATACAGGAGGCTGGTGCCACTGCGCTTCAGGTGCCCAGCGGCCACTGTGCAGTGTCTCATGCCCGTGTGCCCTGGTCAGTAGCTGAAGTTCAGAACAAGTGCACATCTGCCCCAGCCGATGTGGCTCAGTGGACAGGGCGCCAGCCTGCGGACTGAAGGGTCCCGGGTTTGAGTCCAGCCAAGGGCACATGCCCGGGTTATGGCTCAATCCCAGTAGGGAGCGTGCAGGAGGCAGCCCATCAAGGATTCTCTCTCATCATTGATGTTTCTCTCTCCCCCCTCTCCCTTCCTCTCTGAAATAAAAAAATTTTTAAAATATTAAAATACCACACAACCCCCCACACACACACATCTTATACGTCACCTGCAACCCACACGTGTGTGAATTTAAATCTAAATCATTAAAAGCAACGCACGTGTAAACACTCGGCTCCTCCGTGGCGCAGCCACGCTCCCGCCCCTGCACGTCCCGCCATCAAAGCCAGCGCTCAGTGGGCGCTGCCCCGGGGCGGTCAGGCCGAGGGCTGTGTCTCAGGTCTCAGGGGTCCCCAGGCCCCCATCGGGCTGGGTGGGAGGGGGGCCTCTCCAGGCGTGAGGTGGTCAGGTGGCAGCCAGGTGCCGTACGTCTCAGATTCCAGGGACAGGAAGACCCCGGGGATGACACCGGGGTTCAGAGGTGTTTCCGTCTGGAGGCCTGACCCTTCCTCCTGGTGAGTCCTGAGGTATCGGGGTGGCCATCCTGGGTGGCCTCCTGCTTTCCGGTCCCCCTCCCTCCCCGGCGCTCCCCTCCTGGCCCGGGCAGAGCCCCGCGATGCCGGAGTGGAGCTGGGAGCCAGCGGAGCGTGCCTTAGGGATGACTGGCAAGGCCCTGGCACGGCCGCCCGCTCAATGGCCAGCGGCCAGGGAACGAGGGCCAGCTGCCGCCACGCCGGCCTCAGTGTCCTGGTCTGCAGCGTGGGCTCAGGACCCCCCCCAGGTGCTCCCGGGGGCCCCCGTGGGACCAGCCCTGCCCGGGAGGGGCGGCCTGAGGAGGGGCGGGCGGGCTGAGGGCTGGAGCGCACCTCCTAATTGTCCGTGACTTACAGACCTGGCGGGGCGCCCAGACAGCCCCATAAATCAGCGCGGCCACAGGAGCGGCCTGAGTGCCGCCCTCGCGCTTGGCAGGCCCGCGCCGCCTCCTGCCTGGGAGCACCCCGATGCTTCCAACTTTCCAGGCGCTGCCACGGGTGGGAGCTGGGCGGCTCCGGGCGGGGGGAGGGGGGGAAGGGGGGGAGGGGGAGGATGGGCAGGGTCCGGCCACCTTGCAGATGCCAGTTTCCGGAGCCGCATCCCTTGGTTCTCCCCCCGTGGCCCCAGACTCCCCCCTTTCCTTGCAGCCTGTGAGTGTCCCCTGGCTAGAGGGCAGGCTCTTCATGGTGTGTGCGTGTCTGTGCACATGGACGTGCATGCATGCATGTGTACATATGTGTGTATGCACATGTACGTGTGTGTGTGCACCCCCCCATTCAGACCTGCAGCCAATGGGGGCAGCCCCTGCCCTCCCCTCGTCCCTGGGGCACAGCCGGGTGGGGGAGGGCCCCTGCTGTGTCCTGTGCCTTCGCCCTGGACGGGGACCCGCCCGGGTGGATGGCCCCGAGCGCCGAGCGCAGAGCCGAGTGGGCGGCCCCGACCCGAACGGGCTGTGGGGACAGACAGGTGCTGAGCCGGGGCCAGGCCGTGGGCGTCCAGGGACCTCTGGGCAGTCAGGGAGGCCGACCGATGGGGGCCTGGCCCAGGGGCCCCCCTGTCCCCAGGTCCAGGAGAGAAGCCAGTCTCTCCGGCCCCCTCAGGCGTGCAGAGGTGGCTTTTGGACAAACGACTGTCCCCGCGGGGGCGGCTGTGGCGCTGCCTGGTGTGGAAACACAAACAGGCCCCAGGTGGAGGTGACTTCCCGCCTGACAGCTGTGCCGCCGGACGGGGTGGGCCGGCCCGCGGGGGGCGGGTTTGTGAGGTGATGTCTAGAGGCCGGCTCCCGCCACCCCCTGGGGCCGGGGAGACGGGCTCCATGGGCGGGCTGACCTCCCCGAGCCTGCCTGTGGGCGCCACCGGCTTCTGCTCACGGTCCCCACACAGACCCGCCCTCCCACGCGAGGAGCCGGGCGGGCGGAGGCCGGGCGAGGGCTCAGGGGACAGAGACGGCACACACATGGGCGCGCAGGAATCAGTAAGGGGAGGTGCTGTTATTGGTGATTGTCATCAGAACGGCTGATGTAGGGGCCCCGCGGGGGGCGGGCCCTGGGGCAGGCAGGCTGGGGCCAGGACAGGGTGCGAGTGGGCCTGCTCGGAGCCGGGCCGGGGACAGAAGCGTGAGAGCAGGGCCGAGAGCGAACGGACAGAGTGGGGAGGGCAGGAGGCTCGTGGCGGGCAGAACCGCTCTGGCGGGGACCGGGCGGCGCTCTCGGTGCTGAGGGAAGGGCGGGTGGCAGGACCGATGCCCAGGGCGCTGCAGGCCGGTGATCGGCCGCCTGAGGCCCGGGAGGAGGAGGCGTCTCCTGCCCAGCGCGCTCGGCCCCAGCAGGAACTTAGGAAGTGGGTTCTCTGGAAGCGCTGGGCACAGGGGGCTCCCCAAATCCCGGGACCCTCGGAATCCGAGGGCAGAGTCGCTCCTGGACACTCGGGGCCGGGAAGGACAGCAGGATGCGCCAGGCACGAGACCGGGCGGCGGGGCTTGGAGCCGGGGTCGGGGGTCAAGGTCAGATACAGGCGCAGCACAGAGTGGAGCAGTCCAGCTTGGCCGGGGGCCCCGGGCTCCCCGCCTTCTTGTTGACCTTGGGCAGCAGCAGGATGAAGGCCATGGCCAGGGCGCAGTGGTAGAAGCTGTGGACATAGGTGTAGTCCCAGTCCTGCGGGGGGGAGGGCTGTCAGTGCGCCTCTGCCCTGTCCCCGAAGCTCCCTCCTCTCCCGGCCCCTCCCCCGAAGGCTCCGCGCCCCTACTGTGTGCCCGGCCCCTGCCACCGCCATAGGCTCCTCCCCGACCCCTCCCCGACCCCTCCACTCTGGCTCCCTGTCCTCCCCTCACTGTCCAGCCCATGCTGGTCTTTCCTGCCACCAAACCCCAGAGCACTGACGGTCTGAGCCATGAGCCATTGCTGGGCCTTTGACATTGAAGCTGAGGCTCTTCCTCCCTCCCTCCCCCCTCCCTCCCTCCCCCCTCCCCCCTCCCTCCCTCCCCCCTCCCCCCAGGCCACCTCCTGCTCATCTCAGAGGCCAGCTCTGCAGGATGCCAGTGGTGCCAGGGATGTGGGAGGCACCCGGCACCTGCCTGGGAGGGTGGCCCTGTGAAGTGGGCTCCTGCGGACGCCCCCTGTCCCCCCCCGCCCCCCCTCCCTCCCCCGCCACCTGGGTACCTCGAAGAAGAAGCGCAGCATCAGGGCCAGGGCCCCGAAGCAGAGGCCGGGGCCTATCTGCTGGGTGTAGACACTCCTGTCGGGGTACAGCCCCTTCTTCTCCTTCATCTGCTGCAGCTGCGGGGACAGCGGCCACGGGAGGCTCTTAGGTGGCAGTGTCCGCCCGGCAGTGGCCGCCCTGAGCCCTGGGGAGAGCTGGCCCCGGGCGCTCGCACCCCGTCATCCTCAGGGAGACACCCCGACATGTATCCCACTCGTCAGCTGCAGAACTCGCAGGAGCCCACAGCCCAGGGACACACAAGGACCCCTGCCTCCCACCCCTGCCTACCTGTTTGAGATGCAACCAGCCCCTGCAAGGCCCCCTGTCCCAGCCAGCGGGGAGTCCTGAGGGGAAGGACACCCCAACCGTTCACAGCTGGGGTGGGGTGGGGACCGGAGCACTGGGCCTGCCCGCCAGTGTGGCTCCGGGGCGCCTGTGATGGGCCGTGACCGCCTTTGCTGCTTCCATGGTCAGCGGACGCGCAGTCCTATTTGTTAGACAAGCGTGGCCGCACGCTAACCTGGGCCCCGGCGGCATTTACACGGAAGAAGATGGGCTCACGCCCCCACATGGTGAGATAATGCAGGTCCACGTCCCGGAAATCCGCCCGGGCCAGGTGTCTCAGAGCACAGACGTTTTGGGTGGAAGTGAGACCCGTGGCTGCACCCCTCGTGGGAGCCCCGGGGGCCAGGCAGCACCCCCAGAGCACAGCCCCCCGTGTGGCGCCACCAAGCCCATGAGTAACTTGGCGCTGGCTCAGGGCAGCTTTTGTCCAAGTCCAGTTTGGTGAAACGAAGCCCAGTTTCAGTTTTCTAGAATTTGCCACAGCCCATGAGGAATCGGGACCTGCTATAGTGCCGGCAGCGCTGGGGGCGGCCACTGTGACCCTGGGTGCGGTGCCTGCGGCCTGGGAGCCCTCCTCAGCCAGTCCTGCCCGGCCCTGGGTCCTGCCTGCCCAGCCCTGCCCAGCCCCCGGTCACACACCGCTCTCCACTTCCTCCCCCCGCGGGCCGCTGCTCCCAAACCCTGCTCCAGGAGGGAGGAGTGGCCTGGCCGGCGTGGCTCGTGGTTAAGCATCGACTCAGTAACCAAGAGGTCACCGGTTCAATTCCCAGTCAGGGCACAGGCCCAGGTTGTGGGCTCCATCCCCAGTAAGGGGCGTGCAGGAGGCAGCCGGTCAATGATGCTCCTCTCTCATCATTGATGTTTCTGTCTCTTCTCTCCCTCTCGCTTCCTCTCTCTCTAAAAAATCAATTAAAATAATTTTTTATAAAAGGAATAAAAAAAGTAGGGATGAGCGTCCGGGAGAAACATCCCCCCTCCTTCCTGGAAACAACTGCCCTTGAAAATCCAAAACAAACCCCTGGTTACATGGTCTAGAAAACACGCTGGGCCCGATGCAGGCAGCCGGGCACCCGCTCAGCCCCGAGGCCGGGCCCACAGCCCGAGGCCCTTCGTGGGGACGTGAGCAAGTGACGCTCCCGGCTGGTTAGCGAGCAGCAGCTCCGGGCCCTGCGGGGGCTGGGGGAGGAGCGGCCGGCCCGGAACAGGCAGGAGCCTGTGTTTCTGCATTCCAGCCGGTCCTGAGCCCTCCTGCCTCGGGCGGACACGGGGACCCAGCACACTCCTCTCCCGCACAGGCCGCTTGGGGGGCCTCCCGGGTCAGCCCAGGGCCGCTGTGCTCCTCCAGCGTGGAGTGGGGAATCCCTCTTCTCTCCGCTCGCTGCAAAGTCAAGGCCTGGCCGGGGCCGCCCTGCCGTGCCCTGTTCCCTCACTGGTTTCTCGGTACCTTATTTCTTTATTAACCAAATGGCTAAATAGAGCCTCTACGCCCGGGGTGGAGAGGAGCAGGTGTTTGGAGAGCTGGCCACCAGGCCTTGATTGACCTTCCTGAGTCTGTAAAATGGGTTGTGGGCACCGTCTGCCCCCCCCGCCCAGCCCGAGCCCTGTTCCTGAGTGCCGCCCTCCGCGTGCCAGGCCTGGGCTCTGCTCCCCGCAGGGCTCAGCCCCTTCCCTGCTCTGGGGACCCAGGAACCGGCGCTGGGTCCGTCCTGCTGCAGTGCCTTCTTTAGCGTGGGCTAGGGGAGGACGTTTTGGTTCTTGCAGCCAGGAGAGCCTTGGGACCACGGAGGGTCCAGGGAGGCCCGGGGACCATGTGTGAGGGGCCTTGTGGGTGTCAGACCTCCGGGTGCCCAGTGAAAGGCCGTCGGTGTCAGAAACTCAGGCTGCCTCCGTACTCACGAGCAATTCCATCCTCTTGTCAACCTCACACCACATCCTCCCTTCGCATTAGAACCAAGCTGGAGGCCCACCTCCTCCAGGAAGTCTGCCAAGATTCACCCGGGCCACATCTCCAATTGGTACTGCATCTCCAAAGCACCGACTCTCTTCGAGAATAGGAGTAAATAGTCCCTATTTTCTGAGCCATTCGAAGCCAGCTCTGTGCCAGGACTTAAGAGGCGTCATCTCTGAACCAGCCCTATGAGGTGGGTACTGGACTGTTGCTGTAACGCCCACTTGACAGATATGGAAACTGAGGCAGAGAGGCTCAGTAACTTGGTTTAGGTCCGAGCTAGTGAGTCACAGACACGATACAAACCAGACCTGTGTGGCCAGGGCACCAGAGGGCCATGCTCTGTGGTTTAGCCAAAGCTGTGCCCAGCCCGCCTGCCCATGGTGGGGGGAGGTGAGAGGAGGCAGTCAGGGAAGGGGCCCCGTCTGCTGAGGGTCGCACGGTACGCACCCACTTAGCCGCGATGATGAGGACGGCTGTGCCGATGGGGCCCGAGTACACCCCGTAGCCCCAGCGGTCGTGGTAGATGCGGACGGCAATGGTGAGGACCCCGAGCATCACGAAGGTTGACCGCTTGGGTTCGTCGAAGTCGGCCAGTGCTGGAGGGGCCAGGAGAGAGCGCGGGACAGCTGAGCGGCCCCTGGCCCTCCTGGCCACTGCTCTCCCGGGGCATCCTGGAGGCCCGGGTGTGGGTGGTACTCCCTCGGCAGCGAGACCCTGGGCCCAGCCCGGTCACACGGGGTCCGGCTCCAGCCGTTGCCGGGGACCCAGGAGGACAGAGACCTGGGGAGCCCGCGGGGTGGGGCCCGCCCGACGTGGTCTGAGAGACGGTAGGTGATGGGACAGTGTGCTCTGGAGGGAGCCCGTCTTCCCGCAAACCCGCGCCGAACTGTGGGTGTGAAGGCGGGTCTTGGGGGCAGAGCCTGGCCGGGGCAGGGGTTCTCGGGCGAAGGACCTGGAGGGGGAGCCCCTGGGTGTCCTGACAAGCCCTGGGCCAGCGTGTACCTTTAAAAGGACGTGAACACGGGAGCTGGGCTTGGGGCCCCGGGGGAGGGGGGCGGCGTCAGGGTGGGGGGCGGGGGGGCCGGGCCGGGCCGGGCCGCGGGCGGCCACTCACCCATCAGCGAGACCCACATGCTGAGCGCGGTGCCGTAGACGCTGAAGTACTCCAGGAGGTCGTGCCGCACGAAGCAGAGGACCGAGAGCCCGGGCCCGTGGCAGGCGTGGTAGAGCTGCGGGAGGCCGGCCGTCAGGGCCGGGCGGCGCTGGGGCCGGCCCAGAGCGGGACCCCGAGCCGGCCTGTGCCGAGCCAGCCCGTGGGAAGCAGGCCCGCCCTGGCTGGAGACCCCGGGAGAGCGCGCATGGCTCCCCCTGTGAAACGGGTCCCAGGGGTCTGTGCCCGGCTGGGCGCCACTCAGACGAAGCTGACGGAGGTCCCCTCCACCCTTTCACCAGCCTCTGGGGATGAGGCCAAGGCCTCTTTTGGGGGTGCCAAACTCTCGCCCCACAGTTTACCCTCTGCTGACAGGGCTGCCCCGCAGGGGAATTTCTCAGACCCGCGTGGGCATCCGAACCCCCGGGGGCTTGTGGAGACTCAGGTGGCTCAGGGTCCTGAGAGTCCTGACTCAGCGGGCGTGGGTTGGGGCCTGAGATTGCGTTTTTTGCAGGGGTTCAGGCTGGTGCCGGTGCTGCCTGCCGGTGGGGAACCCACTTTGAGAACTACCGGTCTGCAGCTGTCAGCTCCTGTTCCTTTAACGTGCGGGGAGGCCGCAGAGACCCCGCGCCCACGAGCGCAGCGCCCGGGCGCCCACCGCCCCTGGGCTCTTACGGTTGTTCGTCCAACATCTACTTTAACAGCGATTTCCAGAGCGAAAGGCCCGTATGGAATATTTTCAAAGCCGTCAACTTATTCCTCACAGAAAACAACTCTCCTCTCGGGCACACATTTCGTCATGCGAAGTCGTATTTAATGACATGACGTAATTATTTTGACAAGTTCCATGGGCATAAACAGGCTGGGCCGGCACAATGGCCTGTTGATGGGCCCAGCTTGGCGGAGGGCGGAGGTGGACAGACAGCGGCGTCCGGAGGCGCCGGGCGGCTCGGGGCAGGAGCCTGGGCTCACCTGGCGAGTGGAGCAAGTGGGGTCAATTTCGAGCCCTCACTGGTTGCAGCTGTCAGTGACCTAACACTCAGGTGCACCGAGGGGCATGCCATTAGAGGCACGGGGTCCCCGAGCAGGGGCGAGAGACGGTCCTGCGGCCCTGCTCTGCTCAGACCCGCTCAGTGCTGAGCTCTGGATGTGGCCAAGAAGAGGCTAGAAGACAGCAAGCAGCGGGGGCCATGACTGTGGAGTGGGGAGCGGGGCTTCAGGTGCAGTCTGATCAAGGTGCTCAATCCCTGTGGGGCAGAGGAGGGAGGAGGACTCTGCTCCCCATGGCTCTGTAGGCAGAGCCAGGCCCTGTGAGTGACATGGACGTTCTCCGGCCCCCCGGTTCCACTAGAACTGCGTCTCCCTCAGCACCCCCAGCCTCTCCTCCATAGCACAGATGACTGTGTACGATTCCAGACTTAATTCCTCTGATACTCTGGGCAGTGTCTGTGCCCTGCCCCCACCAGGAGCAGGAATAATCTGTCTCATCCTGGCAGTGACCCCAGCTCCCCTCAGGTGGTGCTCAGCAAGTGTCTGCCCTGTGAAGGCAGGGCCAGGGGGGCAGGGCCAGGGGGGCAGGACCAGGGGGGCAGGGTCAGGGGGGCAGGGTCAGGGGGGCAGGACCAGGAGGGCAGGACCATGGGGGCAGGGCCAGGGGGGCAGGGTCAGGAGGGCAGGGGCAGGGAGGTAGGGCCTGCGGGGTGGGGGGTGGGGGGCGGAGGAGGGAGTGTCAGGGAGGAGAGGCAGGGGGGCAGGGGGACAGGGCCAGGGGGGCAGGGGCTGGAGTGGTTTAAGGAGAGCTGGTCCAGGAGGGGCCACCCGAGGCCCTTGCCGGATTCATCTCTGTTGGACAGGTGGGCAGGTGAGGCCTCCCTTCACCTTTGGGGGCCGGGGCAGGCCTGGCCCGGCGAGGGGTTGGCAGGGGTGGGCGCGGCTGGGCGCCTGGTGGCAGAGAGCTACCTTGCGTGTGAGCTGAGGCCAGCGGCTGGCTGCTCAGGGCCCCTGCTGTCAAACGGGGCGAGAACGCCCTCTCCGTGGGGTGGGCCAGGGACTCCATGTGACAGAGCTCGGGGCCGGTGTCCGGCATGGAAGGGGCAACTGTCAGGGAGGGTCCCGGTCGGACACGGCAGGAGCACGTGGGAGGCAGACCTGGCGATGCTGCCCAGGGCTTCCCAGAGAAAGGGGCCGAGTGTGGCTGAGGCCGAGGACATTTGTCACTGGAGGCAGCTGCCCTGCCATTCGGGGTGGGGCTGGGCGGGGCGGGCGAGGCCGGGTGGGGCGGTGGTAGGGACGCAGCTGTGGGGCCAGCTCAGCCCGGGAGGGGGGAGGCCGGCTGGCGGGGCCTGTGGTGGCCTGGGCTGGTCTAACCGGGGCCTGGGCAACAAGGCCCCGGCCCCGCCCCCGGCCCTGAGACCCTGGTACCCGCACAGGAGCCCCACGTCCACCACGTGCCCCGTGTCTCATCTCGAATAGACATCGTGGCTCTCACCCGAGCCGGGTCCCCGGAGGAGCCACTGGACCGGCTCAGCCCACGGCGGAGGAAGCCGAGACCAGAGCACGCCTGGTGCTGGCCAGACGCGGCTCAGCCTCTGGGACTCAGGTCTTTATCTGCCCAACAAGCGGTCACAGCCCCAGGCTCACAGGGCAAGTCCGCGCCCTGGACGCTGGCTCCGGCCGCATCACTGTCGCCGAGGCCTCCCCCACCCAGAGGTGGAGAGCCGAGCCCCCGGGAATCCGATCCCATCCGAGGACCCGGCCCGCCCTGCCTGGGAGCTCCCAGCTTGTCTCGCTGCAGGCCCCACACAGGGCACGAGTCTGCCAGCACGCGGTGCCCACAGGGGTGCCCACAGACTTCACCACCCGCTGCCCGCACACCCTGGCGCTCGCCCCCGGAGGCCCGGAGGCCCGGAGGCTGGGGGGCCGAGGCTGGCCCCGGGCGGGAGGCCTCCCCACGACATGCGCCTCGGGGAGCTGGGCTGAACGAAGGACGAAGGACGGGTCTATGGAAGATGATCAAGGACACAGAGGAGCCACTTTGCGAGTCCAGCAAAGGCCTCGGGGGAGCAGAGACGGGAGGCAGGAAGGCACTGAGACCAGAGCGGGGACAGATGTGCGGGGGGATGACTGCTTAGCTAGGTAGCTACACACACAGACAGAGGATTGATTGGGTAGGTGGGTACTTAGGCAGGTAGACAGACAGACAGACGCTAGAGGGATGGATGGATCGGAGAGACACACGGAGGGTCAGGGGAACAGAGCTGGAGGGAGACACCAAGCAGTTTAGAAAGAGCGAATCCCATGGGGATGTAATTCCAGAAACGAAGAGGCAGCCAGGCACAGACAAAGAAAAAGAAGGAAAGGAAAAGGGTAAGATGCAGACAGAAAACAAGACACAGAGAACCAGTAAGAGCGACAGAGCGGGGCAGAGACCCGCGGGGAGACGGGGTGGGGGAGGGGGGCACAGAGACGGGGTGGGGGAGGGGGCACTCATCCAGGCCTATAAATAGAACGAGAAAGAAGGGCCTGAAGAGAGAGACAGGGAAGCCCCAAGGAGACGCCATCAGCGCGAGGCCCCGTTCGGGGCCAGCTCCCCAGTCCTGGAGGCGGACTCCCCGGCCCAGCACATTCCCGAAGCTGCTCACCCTTCCTGGGCCTGGCTCCCTGTCCTCCCTGCTCAGCCGCCCTCTTCTTATAGCCGGAGGGGGGCGGGGAGGGAGAGGGAGAGGGAGCCACGGTGGCCGTGAGTCGTTGCCCGGTGGCCAGAAAAGGGCACCTAAGGGCTTGTCCTCAGTGGCCTGACCCTGGCCCCTGGGAGGGGCTTGGTCTCACTCACACCAATTCCCCGAGCGATTTCCTGGCACCAACGGGGAAACTGAGGTCAGAGGGGAGGAGTGGCTCCCCCAACCCTCTCTCGGGGACTCCGGGCTGTTTTTTTCATCTCCAAATCGCTTTCTTCATCAGGAAATAGAGGAAAGTGTGGGGGAGGGGGAGGGAGACAGCCCCTCTGCTCCGCCTGTGGGGGGGTGCCCCACCGGGTCCCCCCGCCCCCCACCCCAGCCCAGACTCACCGCCACGAAGAACATGGTGAAGAGATAGACCATGGCCTCCATGTGGAAGCGCCTCTTGGCAGCGATGCTGGCGGTGGGCAGGAAGGCCAGGCTGCTGAGGGTGGGCAGGAGCAGCTTGGCCACGAGCGACCCCATGGGCCGGGCGGACGGCGCTGTGGCTGGAGGGGCGGGTGCGGGCCGTCCTCTCCGGGGCAGGGAAAGCCAGCGGGCGCAGGGGCTCCGCGGGCAGCTGTGGTTTAAATGCCCCGAAGGGGGGCGGGGATCTGCGTGCACATGTCGGGCAACACCCCAGAGGGTCCAACAGCTGAGCCGCCACGTGATCAGCACTTGTCTCTGAGGTTTTTTTATTTTTATTTTTTGAGAGGCCGGCGTTGCTGATTCAAGGAGACCATTTGGGGGCGGAGGAGCAAGTCCCCAGGAGTTCCATCCCCAGCATCCGGCCACTTCCCCCCCACCCCCACCCCCGCCCCCTGCCCAGGGCGCTGGGCAGACCAGGGGGAGCGCATCCGTGGTCTCGGGTTCTAGGCACCTGTCCGTGGCAGCTAGAGGCGAGAGAACCCACGGTTCAGCCGAGTCTAAACCAGCGTTTCTCAACCTGTGGGTCGCGAGCCCTTTGGGGGTCGAACGACCCTTTCACAGGGGTTGCCTAAGACCATCGGAAAACACATATGTAATGACATATTGTTTTTGTGATTAATCACTGTGCTTTAATTATGTTCAATTTGTAACAGTGAAATTGGGGGTCACCACAACATGAGGAACTGTATGAAAGGGTCGCGGCATTAGGAAGGTTGAGAACCGCTGTTTAAGATGCTGAGAGGACCTTGCAGATAAAGTTCCCGGGTTACCAGCCCACACGTCCTTCCTACTCGCCTGCTCTGCTGGGGTCCAACCCCAGCAGGTCCAGGGGTCCCCAAAGGTGTGGACGGAGTCGGCGAAGAAGGAATGACACAGAGGCAGCGTTCAGTTGATCAGCAGCCTAGCCAGGATCTCTAGCCAAGTTCTGGTCAGGATCTCCAGCGAAGTTCTGGTTAGGATCTCCAGCCAGGTTCTGTGTCCATGTTCTCTCGCTAGGTTCTGTCTCTAGGTTCTGTGGCCAGTTTCTGTCCAGGATCTTTTGCCATGTTCTCTCCAGCGAAGTTCTTCTGCCTCTAGGTTCTGTGTAGGTTCTGTGTCTAGGTTCTGTGTCCTGTTGTCTTGTTACATCTGTATTTATAC